>NW_027325355.1:42561643-42811643 GCF_036924035.1 Leuresthes tenuis | reverse complement strand
AACCGTATGATTCCAGTACCTATATAATGCACATTTGTCACAGACATTGTTACTTACGGCCACACCACCCTGAATTTGCCCAACCTCGTGTGATCTCGGAAGCCAAACAGGGTTGAGCCTGCTTAGTACTTGGATGGGAGACTGCTTGGGAATACCAGGTGCTGTAAGCTTCTTCTCTTCTCTCTACCACCTGCATGTCTTTTGTTGCAACGTCTGATCACCCTGTGACACATGAGGAAGATGGTCATCTTCAGCTGCTGCTGCTTTGTTGGCAGACACGAAGTGATCTGAGAGTCTCAGTTTCAGTTGCAGAGAATGATCACATCAGAGAAGATGATTTGCCCGCTACACATAACCCTTTCTCGGCAATTATCTGGTTGCATAGAGGAACCGTATGATTCCAGTACCTATATAATGCACATTTGTCAGAGACATTGTTGCTTACGGCCACACCACCCTGAATAAGCCCGACCTCGTCTGATCTCGGACGCCAAGCAGGGTTGTACCTGGTTAGTACTTGGATGGGAGACAGCTTGGGAATACCAGGTGCTGTAAGCTTTTTCTCTTCTCTCTACCACCTGCATGTCTTTTGTTGCAACGTCTGATCACCCTGTGACACGTGAAGAAGTTGGTCATCTTCAGCTGCTGCTGCTTTGTTGGAAGACACGAAGTGATCTGAGAGTCTCAGTTTCAGCTGAAGAGAATAATCACGTCAGGGAAGAAGATGTGCCCACTACACATCAGCCGTTCTCATCAATTATCTGGTTACATAGAGGAACCGTATGATTCCTGTACTTATATAATGCACATTTGTCACAGACATTGTTACTTACGGCCACACCACCCTGAATTTGCCTGACCTCGTCTGATCTCGGAAGCCAAGCAGTGTTGGGCCTGTTTAGTACTTGGGTGGGAGACCGCTTGGGAATACCAGGTGCTGTAAGCTTTTTCTCTTCTCTCTACCACCTGCATGTGTTTTGTTGCAACGTCTGATCACCCTGTGACACATGAGGAAGTTGGTCATCTTCAGCTGCTGCTGCTTTGTTGGCAGACACGAAGTGATCTGAGAGTCTCAGTTTCAGCTGAAGAGAATGATCACATCAGAGAAGATGATATGCCCACTACACATCAGCCTTTCTCGGCAATTATCTGGTTTCATAGAGGAAGTGTATGATTCCAGTACCTATATAATTCACATTTGTAACAAATATTGTTGCTTACCGCCACACCACCCTGAATAAGCCCCACCTTGTCTTAACCTGGAAGCCAAGCAGGGTTGGGACTGGTTTGTACTTCAATGGGAGACTGCTTGGGAATACCAGGTGCTGTAAGCTTTTTCTCTTCTCTCTACCACCTGCATGTCTTTTGTTGCAACATCTGATCACCCTGTGACACATGAGGAAGTTTGTCATCTTCAGCTTCTGCTACTTTGTTGGCAGACACGAAGTGATCTGAGAGTCTCAGTTTCAACTGAAGAGAATAATAACGTCAGGGAACAAGATGTGCCCACTACACATCAGCCTTTCTCGGCAATTATCTGGTTACATAGAGGAACTGTATGATTCCAGTACCTATATAATGCACATTTGTCACAGACATTGTTGCTTACGGCCACACCACCCTCAATATGCCTGACCTCGTCTGATCTCGGAAGCCAAGCACGGTTGGCCTGGTTAGTACTTGGGTGGGAGACTGCTTGGGAATACCAGGTGCTGTAAGCTTTATCTCTTCTCTGGACCACCTGAATGTCTTTTGTTGCAACGTCTGATCACCCTGTGACACATGAGGAAGTTAGTCATCTTCAGCTTCTGCTGCTTTGTTGGCAGACACGAATTGATCTGAGAGTCTCAGTTTCAGCTGCAGAGAATAATCACGTCAGGGAAGAAGATGTGCCCACTACACATAAGCCTTTCTCTGCAATTATCTGGTTACAAAGAGGAACCGTATGATTCCAGTACCTATATAATGCACATTTGTCACAGACATTGTCGCTTACGGCCACACCACCCTGAACATGCCTGACCTCGTCTGATCTCGGAAGCCAAGCACGGTTGGCCTGGTTAGTACTTGGGTGGGAGACTGCTTGGGAATACCAGGTGCTGTAAGCTTTATCTCTTCTCTGGACCACCCGAATGTCTTTTGTTGCAACGTCTGATCACCCTGTGACACATGAGGAAGTTGGTCATCTTCAGCTTCTGCTGCTTTGTTGGCAGACACGAAGTGATCTGAGAGTCTCAGTTTCAGCTGCAGAGAATAATCACGTCAGGGAAGAAGATGTGCCCACTACACATAAGCCTTTCTCTGCAATTATCTGGTTACATAGAGGAACCGTATGATTCCAGTACCTATATAATGCACATTTGTCACAGAGATTGTCGCTTACGGCCACACCACCCTGAATATAATATGCCCGACCTCGTCCGATCTCGGAAGCCAAGCGGGGTTGTGCCTGGTTAGTATTTGGGTGGGAGACTGCTTGGGAATACCAGGTGCTGTAAGCTTTTTCTCTTCTCTCTACCACCTGCATGTCTTTTGTTGCAACTTCTGATCACCCTGTGACACATGAGGAAGTTGGTCATCTTCAGCTGCTGCTGCTTTGTTGGCAGACACGAAGTGATCTGAGAGTCTCAGTTTCAGCTGCAGAGAATAATCACATCAGGGAAGAAGATGTGCCCACTACAAGTCAGCCTTTCTCGGCAATTATCTGGTTACATAGAGGAACCGTATGATTCCAGTACCTATATAATGCACATTTGTCACAGACCATGTTGCTTACGGCCACACCACCCTGAACATGTCTGATCTCGGAAGCCAAGGAGGGTTGGGCCTGGTTAGTACTTAAATGGGAGACCGCTTGGGAATACCAGGAGCTGTAAGCTTTTTGTCTTCTCTCGACCACCTGCATGTCTTTTGTTGCAACGTCTGATCCCCCTGTGACACATGAGGAAGTTGGTCATCTTCAGCTGCTGCTGCTTTGTTGGCAGACACGAAGTGATCTGAGAGTCTCAGTTTAAGCTGCAGAGAATAATCACATCAGGGAAGAAGATGTGCCCATAACAAGTCAGCCTTTCTCATCAATTATCTGGTTACATAGAGGAACCGTATGATTCCAGTACCTATATAATGCACATTTGTCACAGACATTGTTACTTACGGCCACACCACCCTGAATATGCCCGACCTCGTCTGATCTCAGAACCCAAGCAGGGTTGGGCCTGGTTAGTACTTGGATGGGAGACCACTTTGGAATACCAGGTGCTGTAAATTTTTTCTCTTCTCTCTACCACCTGCATGTCTTTTGTTGCAATGTCTGATCGCCCTGTGACACATGAGGAAGTTGGTCATCTTCAGCTGCTGCTGCTTTGTTGGCAGACACGAAGTGATATGAGAGTCTCAGTTTCAGCTGGAGAGAATAATCACGTCAGGGAAGATGTTTCCACTACTTATCAGCCTTTCTTGGCAATTATCTGGTTGCATAGAGGAACCGTATGATTCCAGTACCTATACAGTTTATATTTGTCACAGACATTGTTGCTTACGGCCACACCACCCTGAATATGCCCGACCTCGTCTGATCTTGGAAGCCAAGCAGGGTTGGGCCTGGTTAGTACTTGGATGGGAGACTGCTTGGGAATACCAGGTGCTGTAAGCTTTTTCTCTTCTCTCAACCACCTGCATGTCTTTTGTTGCAACGTCTGATCACCCTGTGACACATGAGGAAGTTGGTCATCTTCAGCTGCTGCTGCTTTGTTGGCAGACACGAAGTGATCTGAGAGTCTCAGTTTCAGCTGCAGAGAATAATCACATCAGGGAAGAAGATGTGCCCACTACAAGTTAGCCTTTCTTGGCAATTATCTGGTTGCATAGAGGAACCGTATGATTCCAGTACCTATATAATGCACATTTGTCACGGACATTGTTACTTACGGCCACACCACCCTGAATATGCCCGACCTCGTCTGATCTCAGAACCCAAGCAGGGTTGGGCCTTGTTAGTACTTGAATGGGAGACTGCTTGGGAATACCAGGTGCTGTAAATTTTTTCTCTTCTCTCTACCACCTGCATGTCTTTTGTTGCAATGTCTGATCGCCCTGTGACACATGAGGAAGTTGGTCATCTTCAGCTGCTGCTGCTTTGTTGGCAGACACGAAGTGATATGAGAGTCTCAGTTTCAGCTGGAGAGAATAATCACGTCAGGGAAGATGTTTCCACTACTTATCAGCCTTTCTTGGCAATTATCTGGTTGCATAGAGGAACCGTATGATTCCAGTACCTATACAGTTTATATTTGTCACAGACATTGTTGCTTATGGCCACACCACCCTGAATATGCCCGACCTCGTCTGATCTTGGAAGCCAAGCAGGGTTGGGCCTGGTTAGTACTTGGATGGGAGACCGCTTGGGAATACCAGGTGCTGTAAGCTTTTTCTCTTCTCTCAACCACCTGCATGTCTTTTGTTGCAACGTCTGATCACCCTGTGACACATGAGGAAGTTGGTCATCTTCAGCTGCTGCTGCTTTGTTGGCAGACACGAAGTGATCTTAGAGTCTCATTTTCAGCTGGAGAAAATTATCACGTCAGGGAACAAGATGTGCCCACTACATATCAGCCTTTCTCGGCAATTATCTTGTTACATAGAGGAACCATATGATTCCATTGCCTATATAATGCACATTTGTCACAGAGATTGTTGCTTACGGCCAAACCACCCTGAATATGTCTGACCTCGTCTGCTCTCAGAAGCCAAGGAGGGTTGGGCCTGGTTAGTACTTGGATGAGAGACCGCTTGGGAATACCAGATGCTGTAAGCTTTTTCTCTTCTCTCTACCACCTGCATGTCTTTTGTTGCAACGTCTGATCACCCTGTGACACATGAGGAAGTTGGTCATCTTCAGCTGCTGCTGCTTTGTTGGCAGACACAAAGTGATCTGAGAGTCTCAGTTTCAGCTGCAGAGAATAATCACGTCAGGGAAGAAGATGTGCCCAGTACACATCAGCCTTTCTCGGAAATTAACTGGTTGCATAGAGGAACCGTATGATTCCAGTACCTATATAATGCACATTTGTCAGAGACATTGTTGCTTACGGCCACACCACCCTGAACATGCCCGACCTCGTCTGATCTCGGAAGCCAAGGAGGGTTGGGCCTGGTTAGTACTTGGATGGAAGACCTCTTGGGAATACCAGGTGCTTTAAGCTTTTTCTCTTCTCTCTACCACCTGTATGTCTTTTGTTGCAACGTCTGATCACCCTATGACACATGAGGAAGTTGGTCATCTTCAGCAGCTGCTGCTGCTTTGTTGGCAGACACGAAGTGATCTGAGAGTCTCAGTTTAAGCTGCAGAGAATGATCACATCAGGGAAGAAGATGTGCCCATAACAAGTGAGCCTTTCTCGGAAATTATCTGGTTACATAGAGGAAGTGTATGATTACAGTACTTATATAATGCACATTTGTCACAGAAATTGTTCCTTACGGCCACACCACCCTGAATATGCCCGACCTCGTCTGATCTCGGAAGCCAAGGAGGGTTGGGCCTGGTTAGTACTTCAATGGGAGACTGCTTGGGAATACCAGGTGCTGTAAGCGTTTTCTCTTCTCTCTACAACCTGCATGTCTTTTGTTGCAACGTCTGATCACCCTGTGACACATGAGGAAGTTGGTCATCTTCAGCTGCTGCTGCTTTGTTGGAAGACACGAAGTGATCTGAGAGTCTCAGTTTCAGCTGTAGAGAATAATCACATCAGGGAAGAAGATGTGCCCACTACAAGTTAGCCTTTCTTGGCAATTATCTGGTTGCATAGAGGAACCGTATGATTCCAGTACCTCTATAATGCACATTTGTCACAGACATTGTTACTTACGGCCACACCACCCTGAATATGCCCAACCTCTTGTGATCTCGGAAGCCAAACAGGGTTGAACCTGCTTAGTACTTGGATGGGAGACTGCTTGGGAATACCAGGTGCTGTAAGCTTCTTCTCTTCTCTCTACCACCTGCATGTCTTTTGTTGCAACGTCTGATCACCCTGTGACACATGAGGAAGTTGGTCATCTTCAGCAGCTGCTGCTTTTTTGGCAGACACGAAGTGATCTGAGAGTCTCAGTTTCAGCTGTAGACAATAATCACATCAGGGAAGAAGATGTGCCCACTACAAGTTAGCCTTTCTTGGCAATTATCTGGTTGCATAGAGGAACCGTATGATTCCAGTACCTATATAATGCACATTTGTCACAGACATTGTTACTTACGGCCACACCACCCTGAATTTGCCCAACCACGTGTGATCTCGGAAGCCAAACAGGGTTGAGCCTGCTTAGTACTTGGATGGGAGACTGCTTGGGAATACCAGGTGCTGTAAGCTTCTTCTCTTCTCTCTACCACCTGCATGTCTTTTGTTGCAACGTCTGATCACCCTGTGACACATGAGGAAGATGGTCATCTTCAGCTGCTGCTGCTTTGTTGGCAGACACGAAGTGATCTGAGAGTCTCAGTTTCAGTTGCAGAGAATGATCACATCAGAGAAGATGATTTGCCCGCTACACATAACCCTTTCTCGGCAATTGTCTGGTTGCATAGAGGAACCGTATGATTCCAGTACCTATATAATGCACATTTGTCAGAGACATTGTTGCTTACGGCCACACCACCCTGAATAAGCCCGACCTCGTCTGATCTCGGACGCCAAGCAGCGTTGTACCTGGTTAGTACTTGGATGGGAGACAGCTTGGGAATACCAGGTGCTGTAAGCTTTTTCTCTTCTCTCTACCACTTGCATGTCTTTTGTTGCAACGTCTGATCACCCTGTGACACGTGAAGAAGTTGGTCATCTTCAGCTGCTGCTGCTTTGTTGGAAGACACGAAGTGATCTGAGAGTCTCAGTTTCAGCTGAAGAGAATAATCACGTCAGGGAAGAAGATGTGCCCACTACACATCAGCCGTTCTCATCAATTATCTGGTTACATAGAGGAACCGTATGATTCCTGTACTTATATAATGCACATTTGTCACAGACATTGTTACTTACGGCCACACCACCCTGAATTTGCCTGACCTCGTCTGATCTCGGAAGCCAAGCAGTGTTGGGCCTGTTTAGTAGTTGGGTGGGAGACCGCTTGGGAATACCAGGTGCTGTAAGCTTTTTCTCTTCTCTCTACCACCTGCATGTGTTTTGTTGCAACGTCTGATCACCCTGTGACACATGAGGAAGTTGGTCATCTTCAGCTGCTGCTGCTTTGTTGGCAGACACGAAGTGATCTGAGAGTCTCAGTTTCAGCTGAAGAGAATGATCACATCAGAGAAGATGATATGCCCACTACACATCAGCCTTTCTCGGCAATTATCTGGTTTCATAGAGGAAGTGTATGATTCCAGTACCTATATAATTCACATTTGTAACAAATATTGTTGCTTACCGCCACACCACCCTGAATAAGCCCCACCTTGTCTTAACCTGGAAGCCAAGCAGGGTTGGGACTGGTTTGTACTTCAATGGGAGACTGCTTGGGAATACCAGGTGCTGTAAGCTTTTTCTCTTCTCTCTACCACCTGCATGTCTTTTGTTGCAACATCTGATCACCCTGTGACACATGAGGAAGTTTGTCATCTTCAGCTTCTGCTACTTTGTTGGCAGACACGAAGTGATCTGAGAGTCTCAGTTTCAACTGAAGAGAATAATAACGTCAGGGAACAAGATGTGCCCACTACACATCAGCCTTTCTCGGCAATTATCTGGTTACATAGAGGAACTGTATGATTCCAGTACCTATATAATGCACATTTGTCACAGACATTGTTGCTTACGGCCACACCACCCTCAATATGCCTGACCTCGTCTGATCTCGGAAGCCAAGCACGGTTGGCCTGGTTAGTACTTGGGTGGGAGACTGCTTGGGAATACCAGGTGCTGTAAGCTTTATCTCTTCTCTGGACCACCTGAATGTCTTTTGTTGCAACGTCTGATCACCCTGTGACACATGAGGAAGTTAGTCATCTTCAGCTTCTGCTGCTTTGTTGGCAGACACGAATTGATCTGAGAGTCTCAGTTTCAGCTGCAGAGAATAATCACGTCAGGGAAGAAGATGTGCCCACTACACATAAGCCTTTCTCTGCAATTATCTGGTTACATAGAGGAACCGTATGATTCCAGTACCTATATAATGCACATTTGTCACAGACATTGTCGCTTACGGCCACACCACCCTGAACATGCCTGACCTCGTCTGATCTCGGAAGCCAAGCACGGTTGGCCTGGTTAGTACTTGGGTGGGAGACTGCTTGGGAATACCAGGTGCTGTAAGCTTTATCTCTTCTCTGGACCACCCGAATGTCTTTTGTTGCAACGTCTGATCACCCTGTGACACATGAGGAAGTTGGTCATCTTCAGCTTCTGCTGCTTTGTTGGCAGACACGAAGTGATCTGAGAGTCTCAGTTTCAGCTGCAGAGAATAATCACGTCAGGGAAGAAGATGTGCCCACTACACATAAGCCTTTCTCTGCAATTATCTGGTTACATAGAGGAACCGTATGATTCCAGTACCTATATAATGCACATTTGTCACAGAGATTGTCGCTTACGGCCTCACCACCCTGAATATAATATGCCCGACCTCATCCGATCTCGGAAGCCAAGCGGGGTTGTGCCTGGTTAGTATTTGGGTGGGAGACTGCTTGGGAATACCAGGTGCTGTAAGCTTTTTCTCTTCTCTCTACCACCTGCATGTCTTTTGTTGCAACTTCTGATCACCCTGTGACACATGAGGAAGTTGGTCATCTTCAGCTGCTGCTGCTTTGTTGGCAGACACGAAGTGATCTGAGAGTCTCAGTTTCAGCTGCAGAGAATAATCACATCAGGGAAGAAGATGTGCCCACTACAAGTCAGCCTTTCTCGGCAATTATCTGGTTACATAGAGGAACCGTATGATTCCAGTACCTATATAATGCACATTTGTCACAGACCATGTTGCTTACGGCCACACCACCCTGAACATGTCTGATCTCTGAAGCCAAGGAGGGTTGGGCCTGGTTAGTACTTAAATGGGAGACCGCTTGGGAATACCAGGAGCTGTAAGCTTTTTGTCTTCTCTCGACCACCTGCATGTCTTTTGTTGCAACGTCTGATCCCCCTGTGACACATGAGGAAGTTGGTCATCTTCAGCTGCTGCTGCTTTGTTGGCAGACACGAAGTGATCTGAGAGTCTCAGTTTAAGCTGCAGAGAATAATCACATCAGGGAAGAAGATGTGCCCATAACAAGTCAGCCTTTCTCATCAATTATCTGGTTACATAGAGGAACCGTATGATTCCAGTACCTATATAATGCACATTTGTCACAGACCATGTTGCTTACGGCCACACCACCCTGAACATGCCCGACCTCGTCTGATCTCGGAAGCCAAGGAGGGTTGGGCCTGGTTAGTACTTAAATGGGAGACCGCTTGGGAATACCAGGAGCTGTAAGCTTTTTGTCTTCTCTCGACCACCTGCATGTCTTTTGTTGCAACGTCTGATCCCCCTGTGACACATGAGGAAGTTGGTCATCTTCAGCTTCTGCTGCTTTGTTGGCAGACACGAAGTGATCTGAGAGTCTCAGTTTCAGCTGCAGAGAATAATCACATCAGGCAAGAAGATGTGCCCACTACAAGTCAGCCTTTCTCGGCAATTATCTGGTTACATAGAGGAACCGTATGATTCCAGTACCTATATAATGCACATTTGTCACAGACCATGTTGCTTACGGCCACACCACCCTGAACATGCCCGACCTCGTCTGATCTCGGAAGCCAAGGAGGGTTGGGCCTGGTTAGTACTTAAATGGGAGACCGCTTGGGAATACCAGGAGCTGTAAGCTTTTTGTCTTCTCTCGACCACCTGCATGTCTTTTGTTGCAACGTCTGATCCCCCTGTGACACATGAGGAAGTTGGTCATCTTCAGCTTCTGCTGCTTTGTTGGCAGACACGAAGTGATCTGAGAGTCTCAGTTTCAGCTGCAGAGAATAATCACATCAGGGAAGAAGATGTGCCCATAACAAGTCAGCCTTTCTCATCAATTATCTGGTTACATAGAGGAATTGTATGATTCCAGTACCTATATAATGCACATTTGTCACAGAAATTGTTCCTTACGGCTACACCACCCTGAATAAGCCCGACCTCGTCTGATCGCGGAAGCCAAGGAGGGTTGGGCCTGGTTAGTACTTTAATGGGAGACTGCTTGGGAATACCAGGTGCTGTAAGCATATTCTCTTCTCTCTACAACCTGCGTGTCTTTTGTTGCAACGTCTGATCACCCTGTGACACATGAGAAAGTTGGCCATCTTCAGCTGCTGCTGCTTTGTTGGAAGACACGAAGTGATCTGAGAGTCTCAGTTTCAGCTGAAGAGAATAATCACGTCAGGGAAGAAGATGTGCCCACTACTTATCAGCTTTTCTCGGCAATTATCTGGTTACATAGAGGAACTGTATGATTCCAGTACCTTTATAATGCACATTTGTCACAGTTGTGGTTAATTACGGCCACACCACCCTGAAAATGCCTGACCACGTCTGATCTCGGAAGCCAAGCAGGTTTTGGCCTGGTTAGTACTTGGATGGTAGACTCTCTGGGAATACCAGGTGCTGTAAGCTTTTTCTCTTCTCTCTACCACCTGCATGTCTTTTGTTGCAACGTCTGATCACCCTGTGACACATGAGGAAGTTGGTCATCTTCAGCTGCTGCTGCTTTGTTGATAGACACGAGGTGATCTGAGAGTCTCAGTTTCAGCTGAAGAGAATAATCACATCAAGGAGGAAGATGAACCCACTACAAGTCAGCCTTTTTCGGCAATTATCTGGTTACACAGAGGAAGTGTATGATTCCAGTACCTATATAATGCACATTTGTCACCGATATTGTTGCTTACGGCCACACCACCCTGAATAAGCCCGACCTCGTCTGATCTCGGAAGCCAAGCAGGGTTGGTTCTGGTTAGTACTTGAATGGTAGACCGCTTGGGAATACCAGGTGCTGTAAGCTTTTTCTCTTCTCTCGACCACCTGCATGTCTTTTGTTGCAACGTCTGATCACCCTGTGACACATGAGGAAGTTGGTCATCTTCAGCTTCTGCTGCTTTGTTGGCAGACACGAAGTGATCTGAGAGTCTCAGTTTCAGCTGAAGAGAATGATCACATCAGAGAAGATGATATGCCCGCTACACATCAGCCTTTCTCGGCAATTATCTGGTTGCATAGAGGAATTGTATGATTCCAGTACCTATATAATGCACATTTGTCAGAGACATTGTTGCTTACGGCCACACCACCCTGAACATGCCCGACCTCGTCTGATCTCGGAAGCTAAGCAGGTTTGAGCCTGCTTAGTGCTTGGATGGGAGACTGCTTGGGAATACCAGGTGCTGTAAGCTTCTTCTCTTCTCTCTACCACCTGCATGTCTTTTGTTGCAACGTCTGATCACCCTGTGACACATGAGGAAGTTGGTCATCTTCAGCTGCTGCTGCTTTGTTGGCAGACACAAAGTGATCTGAGAGTCTCAGTTTCAGTTGCAGAGAATAATCACGTCAGGGAAGAAGATGTGCCCACTACAAGTCAGCCTTTCTCTGCAATTATCTGGTTACATAGAAGAAGTGTATGATTCCAGTACCTATATAATGCACATTTGTCACAGCTATTGTTGCTTACGGCCGCACCACCCTGAATATGCCTGACCTCGTCTGATCTTGGAAGAAAAGCAGGGTTGGGCCTGGTTAGTACTTGGATGGGAGACCACTTCGGAATACCAGGTGCTGTAAGCTTTTTCTCTTCTCTCTACCACCTGCATGTCTTTTGTTGCAACGTCTGATCACCCTGTGACACATGAGGAAGTTGGTCATCTTCAGCTGCTGCTGCTTTGTTGGCTGACACGAAGTGATCTGAGAGTCTCAGTTTCAGTTGCAGAGAATGATCACATCAGAGAAGATGATATGCCCGCTACACATCAGCCTTTCTCGGCAATTATCTGGTTGCATAGAGGAACCGTATGATTCCAGTACCTATATAATGCACATTTGTCAGAGACATTGTTGCTTACGGCCACACAACCCTGAACATGCCTGACCTCGTCTGATCTCGGAAGCCAAGCACAGTTTGGCCTGGTTTGTACTTGGATGGAAGACCTCTTGGGAATACGAGGTGCTGTAAGCTTTTTCTCTTCTCTGTACCACCTGCATGTCTTTTGTTGCAACGTCTGATCACCCTGTGACACATGAGGAAGTTGGTCATCTTCAGCTTCTGCTGCTTTGTTGGCAGACACAAAGTGATCTGAGAGTCTCAGTTTCAGCTCGAGAGAATAATCACGTCAGGGAAGAAGATGTGCCCACTACTTATCAGCTTTTCTTGGCAATTATCTGGTTACATAGAGGAACTGTATGATTCCAGTACCTATATAATGCACATTTGTCACAGTTATGCTTGCTTACGGCCACACCACCCTGAACATATCCGACCTCGTCTGATCTCGGAAGCCAAGGAGGGTTGGGCGTGGTTAATACTTGGATGGAAGACCTCTTGGGAATACCAGGTGCTGTAAGCTTTTTCTCTTCTCTCGACCACCTGCATGTCTTTTAGAAGATTTGCCCACTACAAGTCAGCCTTTCTCGGCAATTATCTGGTTACATAGAGGAACCGTATGATTCCAGTACCTATATAATGCACATTTGTCACAGACATAGTTGCTTACGGCCACACCACCCTGAACATGCCCGACCTCGTCTGATCTCGGTAGCCAAGGAGGGTTGGGCCTGGTTAGTACTTAAATGGGAGACCGCTTGGGAATACCAGGAGCTTTAAGCTTTTTGTCTTCTCTCGACCACCTGCATGTCTTTTGTTGCAACGTCTGATCACCCTGTGACACATGAGGAAGTTGGTCATCTTCAGCTGCTGCTGCTTTGTTGGCAGACACGAAGTGATCTGAGAGTCTCAGTTTCAGCTGCAGAGAATAATCACATCAGGGAAGAAGATGTGCCCATAACAAGTCAGCCTTTCTCTGCAATTATCTGGTTACATAGAGGAATTGTATGATTCCAGTACCTATATAATGCACATTTGTCACAGAAATTGTTCCTTACGGCCACACCACCCTGAATAAGCCCGACCTCGTCTGATCTCGGAAGCCAAGGAGGGTTGGGCCTGGTTAGTACTTTAATGGGAGACTGCTTGGGAATACCAGGTGCTGTAAGCGTTTTCTCTTCTCTCTACAACCTGCATGTCTTTTGTTGCAACGTCTGATCACCCTGTGACACATGAGGAAGTTGGTCATCTTCAGCTGCTGCTGCTTTGTTGGCAGACACAAAGTGATCTCAGAGTCTCAGTTTCAGTTGCAGAGAATGATCACATCAGAGAAGATGATTTGCCCGCTACACATCAGCCTTTCTCGGCAATTATCTGGTTGCATAGAGGAACCGTATGATTCCAGTACCTATATAATGCACATTTGTCAGAGACATTGTTGCTTACGGCCACACCACCCTGAATAAGCCCAACCTCGTCTGATCTCGGACACCAAGAAGGTTGTACCTGGTTAGTACTTGGATGGGAGACAGCTTGGGAATACCAGGTGCTGTAAGCTTTTTCTCTTCTCTCTACCACCTGCATGTCTTTTGTTGCAACGTCTGATCATCCTGTGACACGTGAAGAAGTTGGTCATCTTCAGCTGCTGCTGCTTTGTTGATAGACACGAGGTGATCTGAGAGTCTCAGTTTCAGCTGAAGAGAATAATCACATCAAGGAGGAAGATGAACCCACTACAAGTCAGCGTTTTTCGGCAATTATCTGGTTACACAGAGGAAGTGTATGATTCCAGTACCTATATATTGCACATTTGTCACCGATATTGTTGCTTACGGCCACACCACCCTGAATAAGCCCGACCTCGTCTGATCTCGGAAGCCAAGCAGGGTTGGGCCTGGTTAGTACTTGAATGGTAGACCGCTTGGGAATACCAGGTGCCTTAAGCTTTTTCTCTTCTCTCTACCACCTGCATGTCTTTTGTTGCAACGTCTGATCACCCTGTGACACATGAGGAAGTTGGTCATCTTCAGCTTCTGCTGCTTTGTTGGCAGACACGAAGTGATCTGAGAGTCTCATTTTCAGCTGAAGAGAATGATCACATCAGAGAAGATGATATGCCCGCTACACATCAGCCTTTCTCGGCAATTATCTGGTTGCATAGAGGAACCGTCTGATTCCACTACCTATATAATGCACATTTGTCAGAGACATTGTTGCTTACGGCCACACCACCCTGAACATGCCCGACCTCGTCTGATCTCGGAAGCCAAGCAGGGTTGAGCCTGCTTAGTACTTGGATGGGAGACTGCTTGGGAATACCAGGTGCTGTAAGCTTCTTCTCTTCTCTCTACCACCTGCATGTCTTTTGTTGCAACGTCTGATCACCCTGTGACACATGAGGAAGTTGGTCATCTTCAGCAGCTGCTGCTTCTTTGTTGGCAGACACGAAGTGATCTGAGAGTCTCAGTTTCAGCTGCAGAGAATAATCACATCAGGGAAGAAGATGTGCCCACTACAAGTCAGCCTTTCTCTGCAATTATCTGGTTACATAGAAGAAGTGTATGATTCCAGTACCTATATAATGCACATTTGTCACAGCTATTGTTGCTTACGGCCGCACCACCCTGAATATGCCCGACCTCGTCTGATCTTGGAAGCCAAGGAGGGTTGGGCGTGGTTAGTACTTGGATGGAAGACCTCTTGGGAATACCAGGTACTGTAAGCGTTTTCTCTTCTCTCTACCACCTGCATGTCTTTTGTTGCAACGCCTGATCACCCTGTGACACATGAGGAAGTTGGTCATCTTCAGCTGCTGCTTCTTTGTTGGCAGACACGAAGTGATCTGAGAGTCTCAATTTCAGCTGCAGAGAATAATCACATCAGGGAAGAAGATGTGCCCACTACAAGTCAGCCTTTCTCGGCAATTATCTGGTTGCATAGAGGAACCGTATGATTCCAGTACCTATATAATGCACATTTGTCAGAGACATTGTTGCTTACGGCCACACAACCCTGAACATGCCCGACCTCGTCTGATCTCGGAAGCCAAGCACAGTTGGGCCTGGTTTGTACTTGGATGGAAGACCTCTTGGTCATCTTCAGCTACTGCTGCTTTGTTGGCAGACACGAAGTGATCTGAGAGTCTCAGTTTCAGTTGCAGAGAATGATCACATGAGGGAAGAAGATTTGCCCACTACAAGTCTGCCTTTCTCGGCAATTATCTGGTTACATAGAGGAACCGTATGATTCCAGTACCTATATAATGCACATTTGTCACAGACATTGTTGCTTACGGCCACACCACCCTGAACATCCCCGACCTCGTCTGATCTCGGTAGCCAAGGACGGTTGGGCCTGGTTAGTACTTAAATGGAAGACCGCTTGGGAATACCAGGAGCTGTAAGCTTTTTGTCTTCTCTCGACCACCTGCATGTCTTTTGTTGCAACGTCTGATCACCCTGTGACACATGAGGAAGTTGGTCATCTTCAGCTGCTGCTGCTTCTTTGTTGGCAGACACGAAGTGATCTGAGAGTCTCAATTTCAGCTGCAGAGAATAATCACATCAGGGAAGAAGATGTGCCCACTACAAGTCAGCCTTTCTCGGCAATTATCTGGTTACATAGAGGAAGTGTATGATTCCAGTACCTATATAATGCACATTTGTCACAGATATTGTTGCTTACGGCCACACCACCCTGAATAAGCCCGACCTCGTCTGATCTTGGAAGTCAAGCAGGTTTGGGCCTGGTTAGTACTTGGATGGGAGACTGCTTGGGAATACCAGGTGCTGTAAGCTTTTTCTCTTCTCTCTACCACCTGCATGTCTTTTGTTGCAACGTCTGATCACCCTTTGACACATGAGGAAGTTGGTCATCTTCAGCTGCTGCTGCTTTGTTGGCAGACACAAAGTGATCTGAGAGTCTCATTTTCAGCTGGAGAGAATTATCACGTCAGGGAAGAAGATGTGCCCACTACATATCAGCCTTTCTCGGCAATTATCTGGTTACATAGAGGAAGTGTATGATTCCATTGCCTATATAATGCACATTTGTCACGGAGATTGTTACTTACGGCCGCACCACCCTGAATATGCCCGACCTCGTCTGATCTTGGAAGCCAAGGAGGGTTGGGCGTGGTTAGTACTTGGATGGAAGACCTCTTGGGAATACCAGGTGCTGTAAGCTTTTTCTCTTCTCTCTACCACCTGCATGTCTTTTGTTGCAACGTCTGATCACCCTTTGACACATGAGGAAGTTGGTCATCTTCAGCTGCTGCTGCTTTGTTGGCAGACACAAAGTGATCTGAGAGTCTCAATTTTCAGCTGGAGAGAATTATCACGTCAGGGAAGAAGATGTGCCCACTACATATCAGCCTTTCTCGGCAATTATCTGGTTACATAGAGGAAGTGTATGATTCCATTGCCTATATAATGCACATTTGTCACGGAGATTGTTACTTACGGCCAAACCACCCTGAATATGTCTGACCTTGTCTGATCTTGGAACCCAAGCAGGGTTGGACCTGGTTAGTACTTGAATGGGAGACCCCTTGGGAATGCCAGGTGCTTTAAGCTTTTTCTCTTCTCTCTACCACCTGCATGTATTTTGTTGCAAGGTCTGATCGCCCTGTGACACATGAGGAAGTTGGTCATCTTCAGCTGCTGCTGCTTTGTTGGCAGACACGAAGTGATCTGAGAGTCTCAATTTCAGCTGCAGAGAATAATCACGTCAGGGAAGAAGATGTGCCCACTACAAGTCAGCCTTTCTCGGCAATTATCTGGTTACATAGAGGAAGTGTATGATTCCAGTACCTATATAATGCACATTTGTCACAGATATTGTTGCTTACGGCCACACCACCCTGAATAAGCCCGACCTCGTCTGATCTTGGAAGTCAAGCAGGTTTGGGCCTGGTTAGTACTTGGATGGGAGACTGTCTGGGAATACCAGGTGCTGTAAGCTTTTTCTCTTCTCTCTACCACCTGCATGTCTTTTGTTGCAACGTCTGATCACCCTTTGACACATGAGGAAGTTGGTCATCTTCAGCTGCTGCTGCTTTGTTGGCAGACACAAAGTGATCTGAGAGTCTAATTTTCAGCTGGAGAGAATTATCACGTCAGGGAAGAAGATGTGCCCACTACATATCAGCCTTTCTCGGCAATTATCTGGTTACATAGAGGAAGTGTATGATTCCAGTACCTATATATTGCACATTTGTCACCGATATTGTTGCTTACGGCCACACCACCCTGAATAAGCCCGACCTCGTCTGATCTCGGAAGCCAAGCAGGGTTGGGCCTGGTTAGTACTTGAATGGTAGACCGCTTGGGAATACCAGGTGCCTTAAGCTTTTTCTCTTCTCTCTACCACCTGCATGTCTTTTGTTGCAACGTCTGATCACCCTGTGACACATGAGGAAGTTGGTCATCTTCAGCTTCTGCTGCTTTGTTGGCAGACACGAAGTGATCTGAGAGTCTCAGTTTCAGCTGAAGAGAATGATCACATCAGAGAAGATGATATGCCCGCTACACATCAGCCTTTCTCGGCAATTATCTGGTTGCATAGAGGAACCGTATGATTCCACTACCTATATAATGCACATTTGTCAGAGACATTGTTGCTTACGGCCACACCACCCTGAACATGCCCGACCTCGTCTGATCTCGGAAGCCAAGCAGGGTTGAGCCTGCTTAGTACTTGGATGGGAGACTGCTTGGGAATACCAGGTGCTGTAAGCTTCTTCTCTTCTCTCTACCACCTGCATGTCTTTTGTTGCAACGTCTGATCATCCTGTGACACATGAGGAAGTTGGTCATCTTCAGCAGCTGCTGCTTCTTTGTTGGCAGACACGAAGTGATCTGAGAGTCTCAGTTTCAGCTGCAGAGAATAATCACATCAGGGAAGAAGATGTGCCCACTACAAGTCAGCCTTTCTCTGCAATTATCTGGTTACATAGAAGAAGTGTATGATTCCAGTACCTATATAATGCACATTTGTCACAGCTTTTGTTGCTTACGGCCGCACCACCCTGAATATGCCCGACCTCGTCTGATCTTGGAAGCCAAGGAGGGTTGGGCGTGGTTAGTACTTGGATGGAAGACCTCTTGGGAATACCAGGTACTGTAAGCGTTTTCTCTTCTCTCTACCACCTGCATGTCTTTTGTTGCAACGCCTGATCACCCTGTGACACATGAGGAAGTTGGTCATCTTCAGCTGCTGCTTCTTTGTTGGCAGACACGAAGTGATCTGAGAGTCTCAATTTCAGCTGCAGAGAATGATCACATCAGGGAAGAAGATGTGCCCACTACAAGTCAGCCTTTCTCGGCAATTATCTGGTTGCATAGAGGAACCGTATGATTTCAGTACCTATATAATGCACATTTGTCAGAGACATTGTTGCTTACGGCCACACAACCCTGAACATGCCCGACCTCGTCTGATCTCGGAAGCCAAGCACAGTACGGCCTGGTTTGTACTTGGATGGAAGACCTCTTGGTCATCTTCAGCTACTGCTGCTTTGTTGGCAGACACGAAGTGATCTGAGAGTCTCAGTTTCAGTTGCAGAGAATGATCACATGAGGGAAGAAGATTTGCCCACTACAAGTCTGCCTTTCTCGGCAATTATCTGGTTACATAGAGGAACCGTATGATTCCAGTACCTATATAATGCACATTTGTCACAGACATTGTTGCTTACGGCCTCACCACCCTGAACATGCCCGACCTCGTCTGATCTCGGTAGCCAAGGACGGTTGGGCCTGGTTAGTACTTAAATGGGAGACCGCTTGGGAATACCAGGAGCTGTAAGCTTTTTGTCTTCTCTCGACCACCTGCATGTCTTTTGTTGCAACGTCTGATCACCCTGTGACACATGAGGAAGTTGGTCATCTTCAGCTGCTGCTGCTTCTTTGTTGGCAGACACGAAGTGATCTGAGAGTCTCAATTTCAGCTGGAGAGAATTATCACGTCAGGGAAGAAGATGTGCCCACTACATATCAGCCTTTCTCGGCAATTATCTGGTTACATAGAGGAAGTGTATGATTCCATTGCCTATATAATGCACATTTGTCACGGAGATTGTTACTTACGGCCGCACCACCCTGAATATGCCCGACCTCGTCTGATCTTGGAAGCCAAGGAGGGTTGGGCGTGGTTAGTACTTGGATGGAAGACCTCTTGGGAATACCAGGTGCTGTAAGCTTTTTCTCTTCTCTCTACCACCTGCATGTCTTTTGTTGCAACGTCTGATCACCCTTTGACACATGAGGAAGTTGGTCATCTTCAGCTGCTGCTGCTTTGTTGGCAGACACAAAGTGATCTGAGAGTCTCAATTTTCAGCTGGAGAGAATTATCACGTCAGGGAAGAAGATGTGCCCACTACATATCAGCCTTTCTCGGCAATTATCTGGTTACATAGAGGAAGTGTATGATTCCATTGCCTATATAATGCACATTTGTCACGGAGATTGTTACTTACGGCCAAACCACCCTCAATATGTCTGACCTTGTCTGATCTTGGAACCCAAGCAGGGTTGGACCTGGTTAGTACTTGAATGGGAGACCCCTTGGGAATGCCAGGTGCTTTAAGCTTTTTCTCTTCTCTCTACCACCTGCATGTATTTTGTTGCAAGGTCTGATCGCCCTGTGACACATGAGGAAGTTGGTCATCTTCAGCTGCTGCTGCTTTGTTGGCAGACACGAAGTGATCTGAGAGTCTCAATTTCAGCTGCAGAGAATAATCACGTCAGGGAAGAAGATGTGCCCACTACAAGTCAGCCTTTCTCGGCAATTATCTGGTTACATAGAGGAAGTGTATGATTCCAGTACCTATATAATGCACATTTGTCACAGATATTGTTGCTTACGGCCACACCACCCTGAATAAGCCCGACCTCGTCTGATCTTGGAAGTCAAGCAGGTTTGGGCCTGGTTAGTACTTGGATGGGAGACTGTCTGGGAATACCAGGTGCTGTAAGCTTTTTCTCTTCTCTCTACCACCTGCATGTCTTTTGTTGCAACGTCTGATCACCCTTTGACACATGAGGAAGTTGGTCATCTTCAGCTGCTGCTGCTTTGTTGGCAGACACAAAGTGATCTGAGAGTCTAATTTTCAGCTGGAGAGAATTATCACGTCAGGGAAGAAGATGTGCCCACTACATATCAGCCTTTCTCGGCAATTATCTGGTTACATAGAGGAAGTGTATGATTCCAGTACCTATATATTGCACATTTGTCACCGATATTGTTGCTTACGGCCACACCACCCTGAATAAGCCCGACCTCGTCTGATCTCGGAAGCCAAGCAGGGTTGGGCCTGGTTAGTACTTGAATGGTAGACCGCTTGGGAATACCAGGTGCCTTAAGCTTTTTCTCTTCTCTCTACCACCTGCATGTCTTTTGTTGCAACGTCTGATCACCCTGTGACACATGAGGAAGTTGGTCATCTTCAGCTTCTGCTGCTTTGTTGGCAGACACGAAGTGATCTGAGAGTCTCAGTTTCAGCTGAAGAGAATGATCACATCAGAGAAGATGATATGCCCGCTACACATCAGCCTTTCTCGGCAATTATCTGGTTGCATAGAGGAACCGTATGATTCCACTACCTATATAATGCACATTTGTCAGAGACATTGTTGCTTACGGCCACACCACCCTGAACATGCCCGACCTCGTCTGATCTCGGAAGCCAAGCAGGGTTGAGCCTGCTTAGTACTTGGATGGGAGACTGCTTGGGAATACCAGGTGCTGTAAGCTTCTTCTCTTCTCTCTACCACCTGCATGTCTTTTGTTGCAACGTCTGATCATCCTGTGACACATGAGGAAGTTGGTCATCTTCAGCAGCTGCTGCTTCTTTGTTGGCAGACACGAAGTGATCTGAGAGTCTCAGTTTCAGCTGCAGAGAATAATCACATCAGGGAAGAAGATGTGCCCACTACAAGTCAGCCTTTCTCTGCAATTATCTGGTTACATAGAAGAAGTGTATGATTCCAGTACCTATATAATGCACATTTGTCACAGCTTTTGTTGCTTACGGCCGCACCACCCTGAATATGCCCGACCTCGTCTGATCTTGGAAGCCAAGGAGGGTTGGGCGTGGTTAGTACTTGGATGGAAGACCTCTTGGGAATACCAGGTACTGTAAGCGTTTTCTCTTCTCTCTACCACCTGCATGTCTTTTGTTGCAACGCCTGATCACCCTGTGACACATGAGGAAGTTGGTCATCTTCAGCTGCTGCTTCTTTGTTGGCAGACACGAAGTGATCTGAGAGTCTCAATTTCAGCTGCAGAGAATGATCACATCAGGGAAGAAGATGTGCCCACTACAAGTCAGCCTTTCTCGGCAATTATCTGGTTGCATAGAGGAACCGTATGATTTCAGTACCTATATAATGCACATTTGTCAGAGACATTGTTGCTTACGGCCACACAACCCTGAACATGCCCGACCTCGTCTGATCTCGGAAGCCAAGCACAGTACGGCCTGGTTTGTACTTGGATGGAAGACCTCTTGGTCATCTTCAGCTACTGCTGCTTTGTTGGCAGACACGAAGTGATCTGAGAGTCTCAGTTTCAGTTGCAGAGAATGATCACATGAGGGAAGAAGATTTGCCCACTACAAGTCTGCCTTTCTCGGCAATTATCTGGTTACATAGAGGAACCGTATGATTCCAGTACCTATATAATGCACATTTGTCACAGACATTGTTGCTTACGGCCACACCACCCTGAACATGCCCGACCTCGTCTGATCTCGGTAGCCAAGGACGGTTGGGCCTGGTTAGTACTTAAATGGGAGACCGCTTGGGAATACCAGGAGCTGTAAGCTTTTTGTCTTCTCTCGACCACCTGCATGTCTTTTGTTGCAACGTCTGATCACCCTGTGACACATGAGGAAGTTGGTCATCTTCAGCTGCTGCTGCTTCTTTGTTGGCAGACACGAAGTGATCTGAGAGTCTCAATTTCAGCTGGAGAGAATTATCACGTCAGGGAAGAAGATGTGCCCACTACATATCAGCCTTTCTCGGCAAT
The DNA here is from genome assembly GCF_036924035.1 of Leuresthes tenuis. Lineage (NCBI taxonomy): Eukaryota > Metazoa > Chordata > Actinopteri > Atheriniformes > Atherinopsidae > Leuresthes > Leuresthes tenuis. Next base: position 42,789,568 of record NW_027325355.1, on the reverse strand, counting down.
TATCTGGTTACATAGAGGAAGTGTATGATTCCATTGCCTATATAATGCACATTTGTCACGGAGATTGTTACTTACGGCCGCACCACCCTGAATATGCCCGACCTCGTCTGATCTTGGAAGCCAAGGAGGGTTGGGCGTGGTTAGTACTTGGATGGAAGACCTCTTGGGAATACCAGGTGCTGTAAGCTTTTTCTCTTCTCTCTACCACCTGCATGTCTTTTGTTGCAACGTCTGATCACCCTTTGACACATGAGGAAGTTGGTCATCTTCAGCTGCTGCTGCTTTGTTGGCAGACACAAAGTGATCTGAGAGTCTCAATTTTCAGCTGGAGAGAATTATCACGTCAGGGAAGAAGATGTGCCCACTACATATCAGCCTTTCTCGGCAATTATCTGGTTACATAGAGGAAGTGTATGATTCCATTGCCTATATAATGCACATTTGTCACGGAGATTGTTACTTACGGCCAAACCACCCTGAATATGTCTGACCTTGTCTGATCTTGGAACCCAAGCAGGGTTGGACCTGGTTAGTACTTGAATGGGAGACCCCTTGGGAATGCCAGGTGCTTTAAGCTTTTTCTCTTCTCTCTACCACCTGCATGTATTTTGTTGCAAGGTCTGATCGCCCTGTGACACATGAGGAAGTTGGTCATCTTCAGCTGCTGCTGCTTTGTTGGCAGACACGAAGTGATCTGAGAGTCTCAATTTCAGCTGCAGAGAATAATCACGTCAGGGAAGAAGATGTGCCCACTACAAGTCAGCCTTTCTCGGCAATTATCTGGTTACATAGAGGAAGTGTATGATTCCAGTACCTATATAATGCACATTTGTCACAGATATTGTTGCTTACGGCCACACCACCCTGAATAAGCCCGACCTCGTCTGATCTTGGAAGTCAAGCAGGTTTGGGCCTGGTTAGTACTTGGATGGGAGACTGTCTGGGAATACCAGGTGCTGTAAGCTTTTTCTCTTCTCTCTACCACCTGCATGTCTTTTGTTGCAACGTCTGATCACCCTTTGACACATGAGGAAGTTGGTCATCTTCAGCTGCTGCTGCTTTGTTGGCAGACACAAAGTGATCTGAGAGTCTAATTTTCAGCTGGAGAGAATTATCACGTCAGGGAAGAAGATGTGCCCACTACATATCAGCCTTTCTCGGCAATTATCTGGTTACATAGAGGAAGTGTATGATTCCAGTACCTATATATTGCACATTTGTCACCGATATTGTTGCTTACGGCCACACCACCCTGAATAAGCCCGACCTCGTCTGATCTCGGAAGCCAAGCAGGGTTGGGCCTGGTTAGTACTTGAATGGTAGACCGCTTGGGAATACCAGGTGCCTTAAGCTTTTTCTCTTCTCTCTACCACCTGCATGTCTTTTGTTGCAACGTCTGATCACCCTGTGACACATGAGGAAGTTGGTCATCTTCAGCTTCTGCTGCTTTGTTGGCAGACACGAAGTGATCTGAGAGTCTCAGTTTCAGCTGAAGAGAATGATCACATCAGAGAAGATGATATGCCCGCTACACATCAGCCTTTCTCGGCAATTATCTGGTTGCATAGAGGAACCGTATGATTCCACTACCTATATAATGCACATTTGTCAGAGACATTGTTGCTTACGGCCACACCACCCTGAACATGCCCGACCTCGTCTGATCTCGGAAGCCAAGCAGGGTTGAGCCTGCTTAGTACTTGGATGGGAGACTGCTTGGGAATACCAGGTGCTGTAAGCTTCTTCTCTTCTCTCTACCACCTGCATGTCTTTTGTTGCAACGTCTGATCATCCTGTGACACATGAGGAAGTTGGTCATCTTCAGCAGCTGCTGCTTCTTTGTTGGCAGACACGAAGTGATCTGAGAGTCTCAGTTTCAGCTGCAGAGAATAATCACATCAGGGAAGAAGATGTGCCCACTACAAGTCAGCCTTTCTCTGCAATTATCTGGTTACATAGAAGAAGTGTATGATTCCAGTACCTATATAATGCACATTTGTCACAGCTTTTGTTGCTTACGGCCGCACCACCCTGAATATGCCCGACCTCGTCTGATCTTGGAAGCCAAGGAGGGTTGGGCGTGGTTAGTACTTGGATGGAAGACCTCTTGGGAATACCAGGTACTGTAAGCGTTTTCTCTTCTCTCTACCACCTGCATGTCTTTTGTTGCAACGCCTGATCACCCTGTGACACATGAGGAAGTTGGTCATCTTCAGCTGCTGCTTCTTTGTTGGCAGACACGAAGTGATCTGAGAGTCTCAATTTCAGCTGCAGAGAATGATCACATCAGGGAAGAAGATGTGCCCACTACAAGTCAGCCTTTCTCGGCAATTATCTGGTTGCATAGAGGAACCGTATGATTTCAGTACCTATATAATGCACATTTGTCAGAGACATTGTTGCTTACGGCCACACAACCCTGAACATGCCCGACCTCGTCTGATCTCGGAAGCCAAGCACAGTACGGCCTGGTTTGTACTTGGATGGAAGACCTCTTGGTCATCTTCAGCTACTGCTGCTTTGTTGGCAGACACGAAGTGATCTGAGAGTCTCAGTTTCAGTTGCAGAGAATGATCACATGAGGGAAGAAGATTTGCCCACTACAAGTCTGCCTTTCTCGGCAATTATCTGGTTACATAGAGGAACCGTATGATTCCAGTACCTATATAATGCACATTTGTCACAGACATTGTTGCTTACGGCCACACCACCCTGAACATGCCCGACCTCGTCTGATCTCGGTAGCCAAGGACGGTTGGGCCTGGTTAGTACTTAAATGGGAGACCGCTTGGGAATACCAGGAGCTGTAAGCTTTTTGTCTTCTCTCGACCACCTGCATGTCTTTTGTTGCAACGTCTGATCACCCTGTGACACATGAGGAAGTTGGTCATCTTCAGCTGCTGCTGCTTCTTTGTTGGCAGACACGAAGTGATCTGAGAGTCTCAATTTCAGCTGCAGAGAATAATCACATCAGGGAAGAAGATGTGCCCACTACAAGTCAGCCTTTCTCGGCAATTATCTGGTTACATAGAGGAAGTGTATGATTCCAGTACCTATATAATGCACATTTGTCACAGTTATGGTTGCTTACGGCCACACCACCCTGAACATACCCGACCTCGTCTGATCTCGGAAGCCAAGGAGGGTTGGGCGTGCTTAGTACTTGGATGGAAGACCTCTTGGGAATACCAGGTGCTGTAAGCTTTTTCTCTTCTCTCGACCACCTGCATGTCTTTTGTTGCAATGTCTGATCACCCTGTGACACATGAGGAAGGTGGTCATCTTCAGCTGCTGCTGCTTTGTTGGCAGACACAAAGTGATCTGAGAGTCTCAGTTTCAGTTGCAGAGAATGATCACATCAGAGAAGATGATATGCCCGCTACACATCAGCCTTTCTCGGCAATTATCTGGTTGCATAGAGGAACCGTATGATTCCAGTACCTATATAATGCACATTTGTCAGAGACATTGTTGCTTACGGCCACACCACCCTGAACATGCCCGACCTTGTCTGATCTCGGAATTATAGCACGGTTGGTCCTGGTTAGTACTTGGATGGGAGTCCGCTTGGGAATACCAGTTGCTGTAAGCTTCTTCTCTTCTCTCTACCACCTGCATGTCTTTTGTTGCAACGTCTGATCATCCTGTGACACATGAGGAAGTTGGTCATCTTCAGCAGCTGCTGCTGCTTTGTTGGCAGACACGAAGTGATCTGAGAGTCTCAGTTTCAGCTGCAGAGAATAATCACATCAGGGAAGAAGATGTGCCCACTACAAGTTAGCCTTTCTCTGCAATTATCTGGTTACATAGAGGAAGTGTATGGTTCCAGTACTTATATAATGCACATTTGTCACAGATATTGTTGCTTACGGCCACACCACCCTGAATAAACCAGACCTCATCTGATCTTGGAAGCAAAGCAGGGTTGGGCCTGTTTAGTACTTGGATGGGAGACCACTTGGGAATACCAAGTGCTGTAAGCTTTTTCTCTTCTCTCAACCACCTGCATGTCTTTTGTTGCAACGTCTGATCACCCTGTGACACATGAGGAAGGTGGTCATCTTCAGCTGCTGCTGCTTTGTTGGCAGACACGAAGTGATCTGAGAGTCTCAGTTTCAGCTGCAGAGAATAATCACATCAGGGAAGAAGATGTGCCCACTACAAGTTAGCCTTTCTCTGCAATTATCTGGTTACATAGAGGAAGTGTATGGTTCCAGTACTTATATAATGCACATTTGTCACCGATATTGTTGCTTACGGCCACACCACCCTGAATAAGCCCGACCTCGTCTGATCTCGGAAGCCAAGCAGGGTTGGGCCTGGTTAGTACTTGAATGGTAGACCGCTTGGGAATACCAGGTGCCTTAAGCTTTTTCTCTTCTCTCTACCACCTGCATGTCTTTTGTTGCAACGTCTGATCACCCTGTGACACATGAGGAAGTTGGTCATCTTCAGCTTCTGCTGCTTTGTTGGCAGACACGAAGTGATCTGAGAGTCTCAGTTTCAGCTGAAGAGAATGATCACATCAGAGAAGATGATATGCCCGCTACACATCAGCCTTTCTCGGCAATTATCTGGTTGCATAGAGGAACCGTATGATTCCACTACCTATATAATGCACATTTGTCAGAGACATTGTTGCTTACGGCCACACCACCCTGAACATGCCCGACCTCGTCTGATCTCGGAAGCCAAGCAGGGTTGAGCCTGCTTAGTACTTGGATGGGAGACTGCTTGGGAATACCAGGTGCTGTAAGCTTCTTCTCTTCTCTCTACCACCTGCATGTCTTTTGTTGCAACGTCTGATCATCCTGTGACACATGAGGAAGTTGGTCATCTTCAGCAGCTGCTGCTTCTTTGTTGGCAGACACGAAGTGATCTGAGAGTCTCAGTTTCAGCTGCAGAGAATAATCACATCAGGGAAGAAGATGTGCCCACTACAAGTCAGCCTTTCTCTGCAATTATCTGGTTACATAGAAGAAGTGTATGATTCCAGTACCTATATAATGCACATTTGTCACAGCTTTTGTTGCTTACGGCCGCACCACCCTGAATATGCCCGACCTCGTCTGATCTTGGAAGCCAAGGAGGGTTGGGCGTGGTTAGTACTTGGATGGAAGACCTCTTGGGAATACCAGGTACTGTAAGCGTTTTCTCTTCTCTCTACCACCTGCATGTCTTTTGTTGCAACGCCTGATCACCCTGTGACACATGAGGAAGTTGGTCATCTTCAGCTGCTGCTTCTTTGTTGGCAGACACGAAGTGATCTGAGAGTCTCAATTTCAGCTGCAGAGAATGATCACATCAGGGAAGAAGATGTGCCCACTACAAGTCAGCCTTTCTCGGCAATTATCTGGTTGCATAGAGGAACCGTATGATTTCAGTACCTATATAATGCACATTTGTCAGAGACATTGTTGCTTACGGCCACACAACCCTGAACATGCCCGACCTCGTCTGATCTCGGAAGCCAAGCACAGTACGGCCTGGTTTGTACTTGGATGGAAGACCTCTTGGTCATCTTCAGCTACTGCTGCTTTGTTGGCAGACACGAAGTGATCTGAGAGTCTCAGTTTCAGTTGCAGAGAATGATCACATGAGGGAAGAAGATTTGCCCACTACAAGTCTGCCTTTCTCGGCAATTATCTGGTTACATAGAGGAACCGTATGATTCCAGTACCTATATAATGCACATTTGTCACAGACATTGTTGCTTACGGCCACACCACCCTGAACATGCCCGACCTCGTCTGATCTCGGTAGCCAAGGACGGTTGGGCCTGGTTAGTACTTAAATGGGAGACCGCTTGGGAATACCAGGAGCTGTAAGCTTTTTGTCTTCTCTCGACCACCTGCATGTCTTTTGTTGCAACGTCTGATCACCCTGTGACACATGAGGAAGTTGGTCATCTTCAGCTGCTGCTGCTTCTTTGTTGGCAGACACGAAGTGATCTGAGAGTCTCAATTTCAGCTGCAGAGAATAATCACATCAGGGAAGAAGATGTGCCCACTACAAGTCAGCCTTTCTCGGCAATTATCTGGTTACATAGAGGAAGTGTATGATTCCAGTACCTATATAATGCACATTTGTCACAGTTATGGTTGCTTACGGCCACACCACCCTGAACATACCCGACCTCGTCTGATCTCGGAAGCCAAGGAGGGTTGGGCGTGCTTAGTACTTGGATGGAAGACCTCTTGGGAATACCAGGTGCTGTAAGCTTTTTCTCTTCTCTCGACCACCTGCATGTCTTTTGTTGCAATGTCTGATCACCCTGTGACACATGAGGAAGGTGGTCATCTTCAGCTGCTGCTGCTTTGTTGGCAGACACAAAGTGATCTGAGAGTCTCAGTTTCAGTTGCAGAGAATGATCACATCAGAGAAGATGATATGCCCGCTACACATCAGCCTTTCTCGGCAATTATCTGGTTGCATAGAGGAACCGTATGATTCCAGTACCTATATAATGCACATTTGTCAGAGACATTGTTGCTTACGGCCACACCACCCTGAACATGCCCGACCTTGTCTGATCTCGGAATTATAGCACGGTTGGTCCTGGTTAGTACTTGGATGGGAGTCCGCTTGGGAATACCAGTTGCTGTAAGCTTCTTCTCTTCTCTCTACCACCTGCATGTCTTTTGTTGCAACGTCTGATCATCCTGTGACACATGAGGAAGTTGGTCATCTTCAGCAGCTGCTGCTGCTTTGTTGGCAGACACGAAGTGATCTGAGAGTCTCAGTTTCAGCTGCAGAGAATAATCACATCAGGGAAGAAGATGTGCCCACTACAAGTTAGCCTTTCTCTGCAATTATCTGGTTACATAGAGGAAGTGTATGGTTCCAGTACTTATATAATGCACATTTGTCACAGATATTGTTGCTTACGGCCACACCACCCTGAATAAACCAGACCTCATCTGATCTTGGAAGCAAAGCAGGGTTGGGCCTGTTTAGTACTTGGATGGGAGACCACTTGGGAATACCAAGTGCTGTAAGCTTTTTCTCTTCTCTCAACCACCTGCATGTCTTTTGTTGCAACGTCTGATCACCCTGTGACACATGAGGAAGGTGGTCATCTTCAGCTGCTGCTGCTTTGTTGGCAGACACGAAGTGATCTGAGAGTCTCATTTTCAGTTGGAGAGAATTATCACGTCAGGGAAGAAGATGTACCCAATACATATCAGCCTTTCTCGGCAATTATCTGGTTACATAGAGGAAGTGTATGATTCCATTGCCTATATAATGCACATTTGTCACGGAGATTGTTACTTACGGCCAAACCACCCTGAATATGTCTGACCTTGTCTGATCTTGGAACCCAAGCAGGGTTGGACCTGGTTAGTACTTGAATGGGAGACCCCTTGGGAATGCCAGGTGCTTTAAGCTTTTTCTCTTCTCTCTACCACCTGCATGTATTTTGTTGCAAGGTCTGATCGCCCTGTGACACATGAGGAAGTTGGTCATCTTCAGCTGCTGCTGCTTTGTTGGCAGACACGAAGTGATCTGAGAGTCTCAATTTCAGCTGCAGAGAATAATCACGTCAGGGAAGAAGATGTGCCCACTACAAGTCAGCCTTTCTCGGCAATTATCTGGTTACATAGAGGAAGTGTATGATTCCAGTACCTATATAATGCACATTTGTCACAGATATTGTTGCTTACGGCCACACCACCCTGAATAAGCCCGACCTCGTCTGATCTTGGAAGTCAAGCAGGTTTGGGCCTGGTTAGTACTTGGATGGGAGACTGTCTGGGAATACCAGGTGCTGTAAGCTTTTTCTCTTCTCTCTACCACCTGCATGTCTTTTGTTGCAACGTCTGATCACCCTTTGACACATGAGGAAGTTGGTCATCTTCAGCTGCTGCTGCTTTGTTGGCAGACACAAAGTGATCTGAGAGTCTAATTTTCAGCTGGAGAGAATTATCACGTCAGGGAAGAAGATGTGCCCACTACATATCAGCCTTTCTCGGCAATTATCTGGTTACATAGAGGAAGTGTATGATTCCAGTACCTATATATTGCACATTTGTCACCGATATTGTTGCTTACGGCCACACCACCCTGAATAAGCCCGACCTCGTCTGATCTCGGAAGCCAAGCAGGGTTGGGCCTGGTTAGTACTTGAATGGTAGACCGCTTGGGAATACCAGGTGCCTTAAGCTTTTTCTCTTCTCTCTACCACCTGCATGTCTTTTGTTGCAACGTCTGATCACCCTGTGACACATGAGGAAGTTGGTCATCTTCAGCTTCTGCTGCTTTGTTGGCAGACACGAAGTGATCTGAGAGTCTCAGTTTCAGCTGAAGAGAATGATCACATCAGAGAAGATGATATGCCCGCTACACATCAGCCTTTCTCGGCAATTATCTGGTTGCATAGAGGAACCGTATGATTCCACTACCTATATAATGCACATTTGTCAGAGACATTGTTGCTTACGGCCACACCACCCTGAACATGCCCGACCTCGTCTGATCTCGGAAGCCAAGCAGGGTTGAGCCTGCTTAGTACTTGGATGGGAGACTGCTTGGGAATACCAGGTGCTGTAAGCTTCTTCTCTTCTCTCTACCACCTGCATGTCTTTTGTTGCAACGTCTGATCATCCTGTGACACATGAGGAAGTTGGTCATCTTCAGCAGCTGCTGCTTCTTTGTTGGCAGACACGAAGTGATCTGAGAGTCTCAGTTTCAGCTGCAGAGAATAATCACATCAGGGAAGAAGATGTGCCCACTACAAGTCAGCCTTTCTCTGCAATTATCTGGTTACATAGAAGAAGTGTATGATTCCAGTACCTATATAATGCACATTTGTCACAGCTTTTGTTGCTTACGGCCGCACCACCCTGAATATGCCCGACCTCGTCTGATCTTGGAAGCCAAGGAGGGTTGGGCGTGGTTAGTACTTGGATGGAAGACCTCTTGGGAATACCAGGTACTGTAAGCGTTTTCTCTTCTCTCTACCACCTGCATGTCTTTTGTTGCAACGCCTGATCACCCTGTGACACATGAGGAAGTTGGTCATCTTCAGCTGCTGCTTCTTTGTTGGCAGACACGAAGTGATCTGAGAGTCTCAATTTCAGCTGCAGAGAATGATCACATCAGGGAAGAAGATGTGCCCACTACAAGTCAGCCTTTCTCGGCAATTATCTGGTTGCATAGAGGAACCGTATGATTTCAGTACCTATATAATGCACATTTGTCAGAGACATTGTTGCTTACGGCCACACAACCCTGAACATGCCCGACCTCGTCTGATCTCGGAAGCCAAGCACAGTACGGCCTGGTTTGTACTTGGATGGAAGACCTCTTGGTCATCTTCAGCTACTGCTGCTTTGTTGGCAGACACGAAGTGATCTGAGAGTCTCAGTTTCAGTTGCAGAGAATGATCACATGAGGGAAGAAGATTTGCCCACTACAAGTCTGCCTTTCTCGGCAATTATCTGGTTACATAGAGGAACCGTATGATTCCAGTACCTATATAATGCACATTTGTCACAGACATTGTTGCTTACGGCCACACCACCCTGAACATGCCCGACCTCGTCTGATCTCGGTAGCCAAGGACGGTTGGGCCTGGTTAGTACTTAAATGGGAGACCGCTTGGGAATACCAGGAGCTGTAAGCTTTTTGTCTTCTCTCGACCACCTGCATGTCTTTTGTTGCAACGTCTGATCACCCTGTGACACATGAGGAAGTTGGTCATCTTCAGCTGCTGCTGCTTCTTTGTTGGCAGACACGAAGTGATCTGAGAGTCTCAATTTCAGCTGCAGAGAATAATCACATCAGGGAAGAAGATGTGCCCACTACAAGTCAGCCTTTCTCGGCAATTATCTGGTTACATAGAGGAAGTGTATGATTCCAGTACCTATATAATGCACATTTGTCACAGTTATGGTTGCTTACGGCCACACCACCCTGAACATACCCGACCTCGTCTGATCTCGGAAGCCAAGGAGGGTTGGGCGTGCTTAGTACTTGGATGGAAGACCTCTTGGGAATACCAGGTGCTGTAAGCTTTTTCTCTTCTCTCGACCACCTGCATGTCTTTTGTTGCAATGTCTGATCACCCTGTGACACATGAGGAAGGTGGTCATCTTCAGCTGCTGCTGCTTTGTTGGCAGACACAAAGTGATCTGAGAGTCTCAGTTTCAGTTGCAGAGAATGATCACATCAGAGAAGATGATATGCCCGCTACACATCAGCCTTTCTCGGCAATTATCTGGTTGCATAGAGGAACCATATGATTCCAGTACCTATATAATGCACATTTGTCAGAGACATTGTTGCTTACGGCCACACCACCCTGAACATGCCCGACCTTGTCTGATCTCGGAATTATAGCACGGTTGGTCCTGGTTAGTACTTGGATGGGAGTCCGCTTGGGAATACCAGTTGCTGTAAGCTTCTTCTCTTCTCTCTACCACCTGCATGTCTTTTGTTGCAACGTCTGATCATCCTGTGACACATGAGGAAGTTGGTCATCTTCAGCAGCTGCTGCTGCTTTGTTGGCAGACACGAAGTGATCTGAGAGTCTCAGTTTCAGCTGCAGAGAATAATCACATCAGGGAAGAAGATGTGCCCACTACAAGTTAGCCTTTCTCTGCAATTATCTGGTTACATAGAGGAAGTGTATGGTTCCAGTACTTATATAATGCACATTTGTCACAGATATTGTTGCTTACGGCCACACCACCCTGAATAAACCAGACCTCATCTGATCTTGGAAGCAAAGCAGGGTTGGGCCTGTTTAGTACTTGGATGGGAGACCACTTGGGAATACCAAGTGCTGTAAGCTTTTTCTCTTCTCTCAACCACCTGCATGTCTTTTGTTGCAACGTCTGATCACCCTGTGACACATGAGGAAGGTGGTCATCTTCAGCTGCTGCTGCTTTGTTGGCAGACACGAAGTGATCTGAGAGTCTCATTTTCAGTTGGAGAGAATTATCACGTCAGGGAAGAAGATGTACCCAATACATATCAGCCTTTCTCGGCAATTATCTGGTTACATAGAGGAACCATATGATTCCAGTGCCTATATAATGCACATTTGTCAGATATGTTGTTGCTTACGGCCACACCACCCTGAACATGCCCGACCTCGTCTGATATCAGAAGCCAAGCAGGGTTGGTCCTGGTTAGTACTTGGATGGGAGACTGCTTGGGAATACCAGGTGCTGTAAGCTTCTTCTCTTCTCTCTACCACCTGCATGTCTTTTGTTGCAACGTCTGATCACCCTGTGACACATGAGGAAGGTGGTCATCTTCAGCTGCTGCTGCTTTGTTGGCAGACACGAAGTGATCTGAGAGTCTCAGTTTAAGTTGCAGAGAATGACCACATCAGAGAAGATGATATGCCCGCTACACATCAGCCTTTCTCGGCAATTATCTGATTGCATAGAGGAACCGTATGATTCCAGTACCTATATAATGCACATTTGTCAGAGACATTGTTGCTTACGGCCTCACCACCCTGAACATGCCTGACCTCGTCTGATCTTGCAAGCCAAGCAGGGTTGGGCCTGGTTAGTACTTCAATGGGAGACTGCTTGGGAATACCAGGTGCTGTAAGCGTTTTCTCTTCTCTCTACAACCTGCATGTCTTTTGTTGCAACGTCTGATCACCCTGTGACACATGAGGAAGTTGGTCATCTTCAGCTGCTGCTGCTTTGTTGGAAGACACGAAGTGATCTGAGAGTCTCAGTTTCAGCTGAAGAGAATAATCACGTCAGGGAAGATGTTTCCACTACTTATCAGCCTTTCTTGGCAATTATCTGGTTGCATAGAGGAACCGTATGATTCCAGTACCTATACAGTTTATATTTGTCACAGACATTGTTGCTTACGGCCACACCACCCTGAATATGCCCGACCTCGTCTGATCTCGGAAGCCAAGGAGGGTTGGGCCTGGTTAGTACTTCAATGGGAGACTGCTTGGGAATACCAGGTGCTGTAAGCGTTTTCTCTTCTCTCTACAACCTGCATGTCTTTTGTTGCAACGTCTGATCACCCTGTGACACATGAGGAAGTTGGTCATCTTCAGCTGCTGCTGCTTTGTTGGAAGACACGAAGTGATCTGAGAGTCTCAGTTTCAGCTGAAGAGAATAATCACGTCAGGGAAGAAGATGTGCCCACTACACATCAGCCTTTCTCAGCAATTATCTGGTTACATAGAGGAACCGTATGATTCCTGTACTTATATAATGCACATTTGTCACAGACATTGTTGCTTACGGCCACACCACCCTCAATATGCCTGACCTCGTCTGATCTCGGAAGCCAAGCAGGGCTGGGCCTGGTTAGTACTTGGGTGGGAGACCGCTTGAAAATACCATTTGCTGTAAGCTTTTTCTCTTCTCTCTACAACCTGCATGTCTTTTGTTGCAACGTCTGATCACCCTGTGACACATGAGGAAGTTGGTCATCTTCAGCTGCTGCTGCTGCTTTGTTGGCAGACATGAAGTGATCTGAGAGTCTCAGTTTCAGCTCCAGAGAATAATCACATCAAGGAGGAAGATGTGCCCACTAAGAGTCAGCCTTTCTCGGCAATTATCTGGTTACATAGAGGAAGTGTATGATTCCAGTACCTATATAATACACATTTGTACCAGATATTGTTGCTTACCGCCACACCACCCTGAATAAGCTCAACCTCGTCTGATCTCGGAAGCCAAGCAGGGTTGGGCCTGGTTAGTTCTTGAATGGGAGACCGCTTGCGAATACCAGGTGCTGTAAGCTTTTTCTCTTCTCTCTACCACCTGCATGTCTTTTGTTGCAACGTCTGATCACCCTGTGACACATGAGGAAGTTGGTCATCTTCAGCTTCTGCTGCTTTGTTGGCAGACACAAAGTGATCTGAGAGTCTCAGTTTCAGCTGAAGAGAATGATCACATCAAGAAGGAAGATGTGCCCACTAAGAGTCAGCCTTTCTCGGCAATTATCTGGTTACATAGAGGAAGTGTATGATTCCAGTACCTATATAATACACATTTGTCACAGAGATTGTCGCTTACAGCCACACCACCCTGAATATAATATGCCCGACCTCGTCTGATCTCGGAAGCCAAGCAGGGTTGTGCCTGGTTAGTACTTGGGTGGGAGACTGCTTGGGAATACCAGGTGCTGTAAGCTTTTTCTCTTCTCTCTACCACCTGCATGTCTTTTGTTGTAACATCTGATCACCCTGTGACACATGAGGAAGTTGGTCATCTTCAGCTGCTGCTGCTTTGTTGGCAGACACGAAGTGATCTGAGAGTCTCAGTTTCAGCTGCAGAGAATAATCACATCAGGGAAGAAAATGTGCCCACTACAAGTTAGCCTTTCTTGGCAATTATCTGGTTGCATAGAGGAACCGTATGATTCCAGTACCTATATAATGCACATTTGTCACAGACATTGTTACTTTAGGCCACACCACCCTGAATATGCCCGACCTAGTATGATCTCAGAACCCAAGCAGGGTTGGGCCTGGTTAGTACTTGAATGGGAGACCGCTTGGGAATATCAGGTGCTGTAAATTTTTTCTCTTCTCTCTACCACCTGCATGTCTTTTGTTGCAATGTCTGATCATCCTGTGACACATGAGGAAGTTGGTCATCTTCAGCTGCTGCTGCTTTGTTGGCAGACACGAAGTGATATGAGAGTCTCAGTTTCAGCTGCAGAGAATAATCACATCAGGGAAGAAGATGTGCCCACTACAAGTTAGCCTTTCTTGGCAATTATCTGGTTGCATAGAGGAACCGTATGATTCCAGTACCTATATAATGCACATTTGTCACAGACATTGTTACTTACGGCCACACCACCCTGAATATGCCCGACCTCGTCTGATCTCAGAACCCAAGCAGGGTTGGGCCTTGTTAGTACTTGAATGGGAGACTGCTTGGGAATACCAGGTGCTGTAAATTTTTTCTCTTCTCTCTACCACCTGCATGTCTTTTGTTGCAATGTCTGATCGCCCTGTGACACATGAGGAAGGTGGTCATCTTCAGCTGCTGCTGCTTTGTTGGCAGACACGAAGTGATATGAGAGTCTCAGTTTCAGCTGGAGAGAATAATCACGTCAGGGAAGATGTTTCCACTACTTATCAGCCTTTCTTGGCAATTATCTGGTTGCATAGAGGAACCGTATGATTCCAGTACCTATACAGTTTATATTTGTCACAGACATTGTTGCTTACGGCCACACCACCCTGAATATGCCCGACCTCGTCTGATCTCGGAAGCCAAGGAGGGTTGGGCCTGGTTAGTACTTCAATGGGAGACTGCTTGGGAATACCAGGTGCTGTAAGCGTTTTCTCTTCTCTCTACAACCTGCATGTCTTTTGTTGCAACGTCTGATCACCCTGTGACACATGAGGAAGTTGGTCATCTTCAGCTGCTGCTGCTTTGTTGGAAGACACGAAGTGATCTGAGAGTCTCAGTTTCAGCTGAAGAGAATAATCACGTCAGGAAAGAAGATGTGCCCACTACACATCAGCCTTTCTCAGCAATTATCTGGTTACATAGAGGAACCGTATGATTCCTGTACTTATATAATGCACATTTGTCACAGACATTGTTGCTTACGGCCACACCACCCTCAATATGCCTGACCTCGTCTGATCTCGGAAGCCAAGCAGGGCTGGGCCTGGTTAGTACTTGGGTGGGAGACCGCTTGAAAATACCATTTGCTGTAAGCTTTTTCTCTTCTCTCTACAACCTGCATGTCTTTTGTTGCAACGTCTGATCACCCTGTGACACATGAGGAAGTTGGTCATCTTCAGCTGCTGCTGCTGCTTTGTTGGCAGACATGAAGTGATCTGAGAGTCTCAGTTTCAGCTCCAGAGAATAATCACATCAAGGAGGAAGATGTGCCCACTAAGAGTCAGCCTTTCTCGGCAATTATCTGGTTACATAGAGGAAGTGTATGATTCCAGTACCTATATAATACACATTTGTACCAGATATTGTTGCTTACCGCCACACCACCCTGAATAAGCTCGACCTCGTCTGATCTCGGAAGCCAAGCAGGGTTGGGCCTGGTTAGTTCTTGAATGGGAGACCGCTTGCGAATACCAGGTGCTGTAAGCTTTTTCTCTTCTCTCTACCACCTGCATGTCTTTTGTTGCAACGTCTGATCACCCTGTGACACATGAGGAAGTTGGTCATCTTCAGCTTCTGCTGCTTTGTTGGCAGACACGAAGTGATCTGAGAGTCTCAGTTTCAGCTGAAGAGAATGATCACATCAAGAAGGAAGATGTGCCCACTAAGAGTCAGCCTTTCTCGGCAATTATCTGGTTACATAGAGGAAGTGTATGATTCCAGTACCTATATAATACACATTTGTCACAGAGATTGTCGCTTACGGCCACACCACCCTGAATATAATATGCCCGACCTCGTCTGATCTCGGAAGCCAAGCAGGGTTGTGCCTGGTTAGTACTTGGGTGGGAGACTGCTTGGGAATACCAGGTGCTGTAAGCTTTTTCTCTTCTCTCTACCACCTGCATGTCTTTTGTTGTAACATCTGATCACCCTGTGACACATGAGGAAGTTGGTCATCTTCAGCTGCTGCTGCTTTGTTGGCAGACACAAAGTGATCTGAGAGTCTCAGTTTCAGCTGCAGAGAATAATCACATCAGGGAAGAAGATATGCCCACTACACATCAGCCTTTCTCGGCAATTATCTCGTTACATAGAGGAACTGTATGATTCCAGTACCTATATAATGCACATTTGTCAAAGACTTTGTTGCTTACGGCCACACCACCCTGAACATATCCGACCTTGTCCGATCTCGGAAGCCAAGCACGGTTGGGCCTGGTTAGTACTTGGATGGGAGACTGCTTTGGAATACCAGGTGCTGTAAGCTTTTTCTCTTCTCTCGACCACCTGCATGTCTTTTGTTGCAAAGTCTGATCACCCTGTGACACATGAGGAAGTTGGTCATCTTCAGCTGCTGCTGCTTTGTTGGCAGACACGAAGTGATCTGAGAGTCTCAGTTTCAGCTGCAGAGAATTATCACATCAGGGAAGAAGATGTGCCCACTACAAGTCAGCCTTTCTCTGCAATTATCTGGTTACATAAATGAACTGTATGATTCCAGTACCTATATAATGCACATTTGTCACAGTTATGGTTACTTACGGCCACACCACCCTGAATATGCCCGACCTCATCTGATCTCGGAAGCCAAGCAGGTTTGGACCTGGTTAGTACTTGGATGGTAGACTGTCTGGGAATACCAGGTGCTGTAAGCTTTTTCTCTTCTCTCTACCACCTGCATGTCTTTTGTTGAAACGTCTGATCACCCTGTGACACATGAGGAAGTTGGTCATCTTCAGCTGCTGCTGCTTTGTTGGCAGACACAAAGTGATCTGAGAGTCTCAGTTTCAGCTGCAGAGAATAATCACATCAGGGAAGAAGATGTGCCCACTACAAGTTAGCCTTTCTCGGCAATTATCTGGTTACATAGAGGAACTGTATTATTCCAGTACCTATATAATGCACATTTGTCACAGACATTGTTGCTTACGGACACACCACCCTGAACATGCCCGACCTCGTCTGATCTTGGAAGCCAAGCAGGGTTGGGCCTGGTTAGTACTTGAATGGGAGACCGCTTGGGAATATCAGGTGCTGTAAATTTTTTCTCTTCTCTCTACCACCTGCATGTCTTTTGTTGCAATGTCTGATCATCCTGTGACACATGAGGAAGTTGGTCATCTTCAGCTGCTGCTGCTTTGTTGGCAGACACGAAGTGATCTGAGAGTCTCAGTTTCAGCTGCAGAGAATAATCACATCAAGGAAGAAGATGTGCCCACTACAAGTTAGCCTTTCTTGGCAATTATCTGGTTGCATAGAGGAACTGTATGATTCCAGTACCTATATAATGCACATTTGTCACAGACATTGTTACTTACGGCCACACCACCCTGAATATGCCCGACCTCGTCTGATCTCAGAACCCAAGCAGGGTTGGGCCTTGTTAGTACTTGAATGGGAGACTGCTTGGGAATACCAGGTGCTGTAAATTTTTTCTCTTCTCTCTACCACCTGCATGTCTTTTGTTGCAATGTCTGATCGCCCTGTGACACATGAGGAAGTTGGTCATCTTCAGCTGCTGCTGCTTTGTTGGCAGACACGAAGTGATATGAGAGTCTCAGTTTCAGCTGGAGAGAATAATCACGTCAGGGAAGATGTTTCCACTACTTATCAGCCTTTCTTGGCAATTATCTGGTTGCATAGAGGAACCGTATGATTCCAGTACCTATACAGTTTATATTTGTCACAGACATTGTTCCTTACGGCCACACCACCCTGAATATGCCCGACCTCGTCTGATCTCGGAAGCCAAGGAGGGTTGGGCCTGGTTAGTACTTCAATGGGAGACTGCTTGGGAATACCAGGTACTGTAAGCGTTTTCTCTTCTCTCTACAACCTGCATGTCTTTTGTTGCAACGTCTGATCACCCTGTGACACATGAGGAAGTTGGTCATCTTCAGCTGCTGCTGCTTTGTTGGAAGACACGAAGTGATCTGAGAGTCTCAGTTTCAGCTGTAGAGAATAATCACATCAGGGAAGAAGATGTGCCCACTACAAGTTAGCCTTTCTTGGCAATTATCTGGTTGCATAGAGGAACCGTATGATTCCAGTACCTCTATAATGCACATTTGTCACAGACATTGTTACTTACGGCCACACCACCCTGAATATGCCCAACCTCGTGTGATCTCGGAAGCCAAACAGGGTTGAGCCTGCTTAGTACTTGGATGGGAGACTGCTTCGGAATACCAGGTGCTGTAAGCTTCTTCTCTTCTCTCTACCACCTGCATGTCTTTTGTTGCAACGTCTGATCACCCTGTGACACATGAGGAAGTTGGTCATCTTCAGCAGCTGCTGCTTTTTTGGCAGACACGAAGTGATCTGAGAGTCTCAGTTTCAGCTGTAGAGAATAATCACATCAGGGAAGAAGATGTGCCCACTACAAGTTAGCCTTTCTTGGCAATTATCTGGTTGCATAGAGGGACCGTATGATTCCAGTACCTATATAATGCACATTTGTCACAGACATTGTTACTTACGGCCACACCACCCTGAATATGCCCAACCTCGTGTGATCTCGGAAGCCAAACAGGGTTGAGCCTGCTTAGTACTTGGATGGGAGACTGCTTGGGAATACCAGGTGCTGTAAGCTTCTTCTCTTCTCTCTACCACCTGCATGTCTTTTGTTGCAACGTCTGATCACCCTGTGACACATGAGGTAGATGGTCATCTTCAGCTGCTGCTGCTTTGTTGGCAGACACGAAGTGATCTGAGAGTCTCAGTTTCAGTTGCAGAGAATGATCACATCAGAGAAGATGATTTGCCCGCTACACATAAGCCTTTCTCGGCAATTATCTGGTTGCATAGAGGAACCGTATGATTCCAGTACCTATATAATGCACATTTGTCAGAGACATTGTTGCTTACGGCCACACCACCCTGAATAAGCCCGAGCTCGTCTGATCTCGGACGCCAAGCAGGGTTGTACCTGGTTAGTACTTGGATGGGAGACAGCTTGGGAATACCAGGTGCTGTAAGCTTTTTCTCTTCTCTCTACCACATGCATGTCTTTTGTTGCAACGTCTGATCACCCTGTGACACATGAGGAAGTTGGTCATCTTCAGCTGCTGCTGCTTTGTTGGCTGACACGAAGTGATCTTAGAGTCTCATTTTCAGCTGGAGAAAATTATCACGTCAGGGAACAAGATGTGCCCACTATATATCAGCCTTTTTCGGCAATTATCTTGTTACATAGAGGAACCGTATGATTCCAGTACCTATATAATGCACATTTGTCAGAGACATTGTTGCTTACGGCCACACCACCCTGAATAAGTCTTATCTCGTCTGATCTCGGAAGCCAAGCAGGTTTGGGCCTGGTTAGTACTTGGATGGGAGACTGCTTGGGAATACCAGGTGATGTAATCTTTTTCTCTTCTCTCTACCACCTGCATGTCTTTTGTTGCAATGTCTGATCGCCCTGTGACACATGAGGAAGTTGGTCATCTTCAGCTGCTGCTGCTGCTTTGTTGGCAGACATGAAGTGATCTGAGAGTCTCAGTTTCAGCTGAAGAGAATGATCACATCAGAGAAGATGATATGCCCACTACACATCAGCCTTTCTCGGCAATTATCTGGTTTCATAGAGGAAGTGTATGATTCCAGTACCTATATAATTCACATTTGTAACAAATATTGTTGCTTACCGCCACACCACCCTGAATAAGCCCCACCTTGTCTTATCCTGGAAGCCAAGCAGGGTTGGGTCTGGTTTGTACTTCAATGGGAGACTGCTTGGGAATACCAGGTGCTGTAAGCTTTTTCTCTTCTCTCTACCACCTGCATGTCTTTTGTTGCAACATCTGATCACCCTGTGACACATGAGGAAGTTTGTCATCTTCAGCTTCTGCTACTTTGTTGGCAGACACGAAGTGATCTGAGAGTCTCAGTTTCAACTGAAGAGAATAATCACGTCAGGGAAGAAGATGTGCCCACTACACATAAGCCTTTCTCTGCAATTATCTGGTTACATAGAGGAACCGTATGATTCCAGTACCTATATAATGCACATTTGTCACAGACATTGTCGCTTACGGCCACACCACCCTGAACATGCCTGACCTCGTCTGATCTCGGAAGCCAAGCACGGTTGGCCTGGTTAGTACTTGGGTGGGAGACTGCTTGGGAATACCAGGTGCTGTAAGCTTTATCTCTTCTCTGGACCACCTGAATGTCTTTTGTTGCAACGTCTGATCACCCTGTGACACATGAGGAAGTTGGTCATCTTCAGCTTCTGCTGCTTTGTTGGCAGACACGAAGTGATCTGAGAGTCTCAGTTTCAGCTGCAGAGAATAATCACGTCAGGGAAGAAGATGTGCCCACTACACATAAGCCTTTCTCTGCAATTATCTGGTTACATAGAGGAACCGTATGATTCCAGTACCTATATAATGCACATTTGTCACAGAGATTGTCGCTTACGGCCACACCACCCTGAATATAATATGCCCGACCTCGTCCGATCTCGGAAGCCAAGCGGGGTTGTGCCTGGTTAGTACTTGGGTGGGAGACTGCTTGGGAATACCAGGTGCTGTAAGCTTTTTCTCTTTTCTCTACCACCTGCATGTCTTTTGTTGCAACGTCTGATCACCCTGTGACACATGAGGAAGGTGGTCATCTTCAGCTGCTGCTGCTTTGTTGGCAGACACGAAGTGATCTGAGAGTCTCAGTTTCAGCTGCAGAGAATAATCACATCAGGGAAGAAGATGTGCCCATAACAAGTCAGCCTTTCTCATCAATTATCTGGTTACATAGAGGAATTGTATGATTCCAGTACCTATATAATGCACATTTGTCACAGAAATTGTTCCTTACGGCCACACCACCCTGAATAAGCCCGACCTCGTCTGATCTCGGAAGCCAAGGAGGGTTGGGCCTGGTTAGTACTTTAATGGGAGACTGCTTGGGAATACCAGGTGCTGTAAGCATATTCTCTTCTCTCTACAACCTGCATGTCTTTTGTTGCAACGTCTGATCACCCTGTGACACATGAGAAAGTTGGCCATCTTCAGCTGCTGCTGCTTTGTTGGAAGACACGAAGTGATCTGAGAGTCTCAGTTTCAGCTGAAGAGAATAATCACGTCAGGGAAGAAGATGTGCCAACTACACATCAGCCTTTCTCAGCAATTATCTGGTTACATAGAGGAACCGTATGATTCCTGTACTTATATAATGCACATTTGTCAGACACATTGATACTTACGGCCACACCACCCGGAACATGCCTGACCTCGTCTGATCTCGGAAGCCAAGCAGGGTTGGGCCTGGTTAGTACTTGGATGGGATACCGCTTGGGAATACCAGGTGCTGTAAGCTTCTTCTCTACTCTCTACCACCTGCATGTATTTTGTTGCAAGGTCTGATCGCCCTGTGACACATGAGGAAGTTGGTCATCTTCAGCTTCTGCTGCTTTGTTGGCAGACACAAAGTGATCTGAGAGTCTCACTTTCAGCTCAAGAGAATAATCACGTCAGGGAAGAAGATGTGCCCACTACTTATCAGCTTTTCTCGGCAATTATCTGGTTACATAGAGGAACTGTATGATTCCAGTACCTATATAATGCACATTTGTCACAGTTATGGTTGCTTACGGCCACACCACCCTGAACATGCCCGACCTCGTCTGATCTCGGAAGCCAAGGAGGGTTGGGCCTGGTTAGTACTTAAATGGGAGACGGCTTGGGAATACCAGGTGCTGTAAGCTTTTTCTCTTCTCTCTACCACCTGCATGTCTTTTGTTGCAACGTCTGATCACCCTGTGACACATGAGGAAGTTGGTCATCTTCAGCTGCTGCTGCTTTGTTGGCAGACACAAAGTGATCTGAGAGTCTCAGTTTCAGCTGCAGAGAATAATCACATCAGGGAAGAAGATGTGCCCACTACAAGTCAGCCTTTCTCGGCAATTATCTGGTTACATAGAGGAACCGTATGATTCCAGTACCTATATAATGCACATTTGTCACAGACCATGTTGCTTACGGCCACACCACCCTGAACATGCCCGATCTCGTCTGATCTCGGAAGCCAAGGAGGGTTGGGCTTGGTTAGTACTTAAATGGGAGACCGCTTGGGAATACCAGGTGCTGTAAGCTTTATCTCTTCTCTGGACCACCTGAATGTCTTTTGTGGCAACGTCTGATCCTCCTGTGACACATGAGGAAGTTGGTCATCTTCAGCTGCTGCTGCTTCTTTGTTGGCAGACACGAAGTGATCTGATAGTCTCAATTTCAGCTGCAGAGAATAATCACATCAGGGAAGAAGATGTGCCCATAACAAGTCAGCCTTTCTCGGCAATTATCTGGTTACATAGAGGAACCGTATGATTCCAGTACCTATATAATGCACATTTGTCACAGAAATTGTTCCTTACGGCCACACCACCCTGAACATGCCCGACCTCGTCTGATCTCGGAAGCCAAGCAGGGTTGAGCCTCCTTAGTACTTGGATGGGAGACTGCTTTGGAATACCAGGTGCCGTAAGCGTTTTCTCTTCTCTCTACAACCTGCATGTCTTTTGTTGCAACGTCTGATCACCCTGTGACACATGAGGAAGTTGGTCATCTTCAGCTGCTGCTGCTTTGTTGGCTGACACAATGTGATCTGAGAGTCTCAGTTTCAGTTGCAGAGAATGATCACATCAGAGAAGATGATATGCCCGCTACACATCAGCCTTTCTCTGCAATTATCTGGGTGCATAGAGGAACTGTATGATTCCAGTACCTTTATAATGCACATTTGTCAAAGTTATGGTTAATTATGGCCACACCACCCTGAAAATGCCTGACCACGTCTGATCTCGGAAGCCAAGCAGGTTTTGGCCTGGTTAGTACTTGAATGGTAGACCGCTTGGGAATACCAGGTGCCTTAAGCTTTTTCTCTTCTCTCTACCACCTGCATGTCTTTTGTTGCAACGTCTGATCACCCTGTGACACATGAGGAAGTTGGTTATCTTCAGCTACTGCTGCTTTGTTGGCAGACACAAAGTGATCTGAGAGTCTCAGTTTCAGCTGCAGAGAATAATCACGTCAGGGAAGAAGATGTTACCACTACACATCAGCCTTTCTCGGAAATGATCTGGTTGCATAGAGGAACCGTATGATTCCAGTACCTATATAATGCACATTTGTCAGAGACATTGTTGCTTACGGCCACACCACCCTGAACATGCCCGACCTCGTCTGATCTCGGAAGCCAAGGAGGATTGGGCGTGGTTAGTATTTGGATGGAAGACCTCTTGGGAATACCAGGTGCTGTTAGCTTTTTCTCTTCTCTCGACCACCTGCATGTCTTTTGTTGCAACGTCTGATCACCCTGTGACACATGAGAAAGGTGGTCATTTTCAGCTGCTGCTGCTTTGTTGGCAGACACGAAGTGATCTGAGAGTCTCAGTTTCAGCTGCAGAGAATGATCACATGAGGGAAGAAGATTTGCCCACTACAAGTCTGCCTTTCTCGGCAATTATCTGGTTACATAGAGGAACCGTATGATTCCAGTACCTATATAATGCACATTTGTCACAGACATTGTTGCTTACGGCCACACCACCCTGAACATGCCCGACCTCGTCTGATCTCGGTAGCCAAGGAGGGTTGGGCCTGGTTAGTACTTAAATGGGAGACCGCTTGGGAATACCAGGAGCTGTAAGCTTTTTGTCTTCTCTCGACCACCTGCATGTCTTTTGTTGCAACGTCTGATCACCCTGTGACACATGAGGAAGTTGGTCATCTTCAGCTGCTGCTGCTGCTTTGTTGGCAGACACGAAGTGATCTGAGAGTCTCAGTTTCAGCTGAAGAGAATGATCACATCAGAGAAGATGATATGCCCACTACACATCAGCCTTTCTCGGCAATTATCTGGTTTCATAGAGGAAGTGTATGATTCCAGTACCTATATAATTCACATTTGTAACAAATATTGTTGCTTACCGCCACACCACCCTGAATAAGCCCCACCTTGTCTTATCCTGGAAGCCAAGCAGGGTTGGGTTGGGTCTGGTTCGTACTTCAATGGGAGACTGCTTGGGAATACCAGGTGCTGTAAGCTTTTTCTCTTCTCTGGACCACCTGAATGTCTTTTGTTGCAACGTCTGACCACCCTGTGACACATGAGGAAGTTGGTCATCTTCAGCTGCTGCTGCTTTGTTGGCAGACATGAAGTGATCTGAGAGTCTCAGTTTCAGTTGCAGAGAATGATCACGTCAGGGAACAAGATGTGCCCACTACATATCAGCCTTTCTCGGCAATTATCTGGTTACATAGAGGAAGTGTATGATTCCATTGCCTATATAATGCACATTTGTCACGGAGATTGTTACTTACGGCCAAACCACCCTGAATATGTCTGACCTTGTCTGATCTCGGAAGCCAAGGAGGGCTGGGCCTGGTTAGTACTTTGATGGAACACCGCTTGGGAATACCAGGTGCTGTAAGCTTTTTCTCTTCTCTCTACCACCTACATGTCTTTTGTTGCAATGTCTGATCGCCCTGTGACACATGAGGAAGTTGGTCATCTTCAGCTGCTGCTGCTTTGTTAGCAGACACGAAGTGATCTGAGAGTCTCAGTTTCAGCTACAGAGAATAATCACATCAAGGAAGAAGATGTGCCCACAACAAGTTAGCCTTTCTCTGCAATTATCTGGTTACATAGAGGAACTGTATTATTCCAGTACCTATATAATGCACATTTTTCACAGACATTGTTACTTACGGCCACACCACCCTGAATTTGTCTGATCTCGGAAGCCAAGCAGTGTTGGGCCTGGTTAGTACTTGGGTGGGAGACCGCTTGGGAATACCAGGTGCTGTAAGCTTTTTCTCTTCTCTCTACCACCTGCATGTGTTTTGTTGCAACGTCTGATCACCCTGTGACACATGAGGAAGTTGGTCATCTTCAGCTGCTGCTACTGCTTTGTTGGCAGACACGAAGTGATCTGAGAGTCTCAGTTTCAGCTGAAGAGAATGATCACATCAGAGAAGATGATATGCCCACTACACATCAGCCTTTCTCGGCAATTATCTGGTTTCATAGAGGAAGTGTATGATTCCAGTACCTATATAATTCACATTTGTAACAAATATTGTTGCTTACCGCCACACCACCCTGAATAAGCCCCACCTTGTCTTATCCTGGAAGCCAAGCAGGGTTGGGTTGGGTCTGGTTCGTACTTCAATGGGAGACTGCTTGGGAATACCAGGTGCTGTAAGCTTCTTCTCTACTCTCTACCACCTTCATGTCTTTTGTGGCAACGTCTGATCCTCCTGTGACACATGAGGAAGTTGGTCATCTTCAGCTGCTGCTGCTTCTTTGTTGGCAGACACGAAGTGATCTGAGAGTCTCAGTTTCAGCTGCAGAGAATAATCACATCAGGGAAGAAGATGTGCCCACTACAAGTCAGCCTTTCTCGGCAATTATCTGGTTACATAGAGGAAGTGTATGATTCCAGTACCTATATAATGCACATTTGTCACAGATATTGTTGCTTACGGCCACACCACCCTGAATAAGCCCGACCTCGTCTGATCTTGGAAGTCAAGCAGGTTTGGGCCTGGTTAGTACTTGGATGGGAGACTGCTTGGGAATACCAGGTGCTGTAAGCTTTTTCTCTTCTCTCTACCACCTGCATGTCTTTTGTTGCAACGTCTGATCACCCTTTGACACATGAGGAAGTTGGTCATCTTCAGCTGCTGCTGCTTTGTTGGCAGACACAAAGTGATCTGAGAGTCTCATTTTCAGCTGGAGAGAATTATCACGTCAAGGAAGAAGATGTGCCCACTACATATCAGCCTTTCTCGGCAATTATCTGGTTACATAGAGGAAGTGTATGATTCCATTGCCTATATAATGCACATTTGTCACGGAGATTGTTACTTACGGCCAAACCACCCTGAATATGTCTGACCTTGTCTGATCTTGGAAGCCAAGGAGGGCTGGGCCTGGTTAGTACTTTGATGGGACACCGCTTGGGAATACCAGGTGCTGTAAGCTTTTTCTCTACCACCTACATGTCTTTTGTTGTAATGTCTGATCGCCCTGTGACACATGAGGAAGTTGGTCATCTTCAGCTGCTGCTGCTTTGTTAGCAGACACGAAGTGATCTGAGAGTCTCAGTTTCAGCTGCAGAGAATAATCACATCAAGGAAGAAGATGTGCCCACAACAAGTTAGCCTTTCTCTGCAATTATCTGGTTACATAGAGGAACTGTATTATTCCAGTACCTATATAATGCACATTTTTCACAGACATTGTTACTTACGGCCACACCACCCTGAATATGCCCGACCTCGACTGATCTCGGAAGCCAAGGAGGGCTGGGCCTGGTTAGTACTTGAATGGGAGACCCCTTGGGAATGCCAGGTGCTGTAAGCTTTTTCTCTTCTCTCTACCACCTGCATGTATTTTGTTGCAAGGTCTGATCGCCCTGTGACACATAAGGAAGTTGGTCATCTTCAGCTGCTGCTGCTTTGTTGGCAGACACGAAGTGATCTGAGAGTCTCATTTTCAGCTGGAGAGAATAATCACGTCAGGGAAGAAGATGTGCCCACTATTTATCAGCCTTTCTCTGCAATTATCTGGTTATATAGAGGAAACGTATGATTCCAGTACCTATACAATTTACATTTGTCACAGACATTGTTGCTTACGGCCACACCACCCTGAATAAGCCCGACCTCGTCTGATCTCGGAAGCCAAGCAGGGTTGTGCCTGGTTAGTACTTGGATGGGAGACCGCTTGGGATTATCAGGTGCTGTAAGCTTTTTCTCTTCTCTCAACCACCTGCATGTCTTTTGTTGCAACGTCTGATCACCCTGTGACACATGAGGAAGTTGGTCATCTTCAGTTTCTGCTGCTTTGTTGGCAGACATGAAGTGATCTTAGAGTCTCATTTTCAGCTGGAGAAAATTATCACGTCAGGGAACAAGATGTGCCCACTACATATCAGCCTTTCTTGGCAATTATCTGGTTGCATAGAGGAACCGTATGATTCCAGTACCTATATAATGCACATTTGTCACAGACATTGTTACTTACGGCCACACCACCCTGAATATGCCCAACCTCGTCTGATCTCAGAACCCAAGCAGGGTTGGGCCTGATTAGTACTTGAATGGGAGACTGCTTGGGAATACCAGGTGCTGTAAGCTTTTTCTCTTCTCTCTACCACCTGCATGTCTTTTGTTGCAATGTCTGATCGCCCTGTGACACATGAGGAAGTTGGTCATCTTCAGCTGCTGCTGCTTTGTTGGCAGACACGAAGTGATATGAGAGTCTCAGTTTCAGCTGGAGAGAATAATCACATCAGGGAAGATGTTTCCACTACTTATCAGCCTTTCTTGGCAATTATCTGGTTGCATAGAGGAACCGTATGATTCCAGTACCTATACAGTTTATATTTGTCACAGACATTGTTGCTTACGGCCACACCACCCTGAATATGCCCGACCTCGTCTGATCTCAGAACCCAAGCAGGGTTGGGCCTGATTAGTACTTGAATGGGAGACTGCTTGGGAATACCAGGTGCTGTAAGCTTTTTCTCTTCTCTCAACCACCTGCATGTCTTTTGTTGCAACGCCTGATCACCCTGTGACACATTAGGAAGTTGGTCATCTTCAGCTGCTGCTGCTTTGTTGGCAGACACGAAGTGATCTTAGAGTCTCATTTTCAGCTGGAGAAAATTATCACGTCAGGGAACAAGATGTGCCCACTACATATCAGCCTTTTTCGGCAATTATCTTGTTACATAGAGGAACCATATGATTCCATTGCCTATATAATGCACATTTGTCACAGAGATTGTTGCTTACGGCCAAACCACCCTGAATATGTCTGACCTCGTCTGATCTCAGAAGCCAAGGAGGGTTGGGCCTGGTTAGTACTTTGATGAGAGACCGCTTGGGATTACGAGGTGCTGTAAGCTTTTTCTCTTCTCTCTACCACCTGCATGTCTTTTGTTGCAACGTCTGATCGCCCTGTGACACATGAGGAAGTTGGTCATCTTCAGCTGCTGCTGCTTTGTTGGCAGACACAAAGTGATCTGAGAGTCTCAGTTTCAGCTGAAGAGAATAATCACATCAGGGAAGAAGATGTGCCCACTACATATCAGCCTTTCTCGGCAATTATCTGGTTACATAGAGGAAGTGTATGATTCCATTGCCTATATAATGCACATTTGTCACGGAGATTGTTACTTACGGCCAAACCACCCTGAATATGTCTGACCTTGTCTGATCTTGGAAGCCAAGGAGGGCTGGGCCTGGTTAGTACTTTGATGGGACACCGCTTGGGAATACCAGGTGCTGTAAGCTTTTTCTCTACCACCTACATGTCTTTTGTTGTAATGTCTGATCGCCCTGTGACACATGAGGAAGTTGGTCATCTTCAGCTGCTGCTGCTTTGTTAGCAGACACGAAGTGATCTGAGAGTCTCAGTTTCAGCTGCAGAGAATAATCACATCAAGGAAGAAGATGTGCCCACAACAAGTTAGCCTTTCTCTGCAATTATCTGGTTACATAGAGGAACTGTATTATTCCAGTACCTATATAATGCACATTTTTCACAGACATTGTTACTTACGGCCACACCACCCTGAATATGCCCGACCTCGACTGATCTCGGAAGCCAAGGAGGGCTGGGCCTGGTTAGTACTTGAATGGGAGACCCCTTGGGAATGCCAGGTGCTGTAAGCTTTTTCTCTTCTCTCTACCACCTGCATGTATTTTGTTGCAAGGTCTGATCGCCCTGTGACACATAAGGAAGTTGGTCATCTTCAGCTGCTGCTGCTTTGTTGGCAGACACGAAGTGATCTGAGAGTCTCATTTTCAGCTGGAGAGAATAATCACATCAGGGAAGATGTTTCCACTACTTATCAGCCTTTCTTGGCAATTATCTGGTTGCATAGAGGAACCGTATGATTCCAGTACCTATACAGTTTATATTTGTCACAGACATTGTTGCTTACGGTCACACCACCCTGAATATGCCCGACCTCGTCTGATCTTGGAAGCCAAGCAGGGTTGGGCCTGGTTAGTACTTGGATGGGAGACCGCTTGGGAATACCAGGTGCTGTAAGCTTTTTCTCTTCTCTCAACCACCTGCATGTCTTTTGTTGCAACGCCTGATCACCCTGTGACACATTAGGAAGTTGGTCATCTTCAGCTGCTGCTGCTTTGTTGGCAGACACGAAGTGATCTTAGAGTCTCATTTTCAGCTGGAGAAAATTATCACGTCAGGGAACAAGATGTGCCCACTACATATCAGCCTTTTTCGGCAATTATCTTGTTACATAGAGGAACCATATGATTCCATTGCCTATATAATGCACATTTGTCACAGAGATTGTTGCTTACGGCCAAACCACCCTGAATATGTCTATCCTCGTCTGATCTCAGAAGCCAAGGAGGGTTGGGCCTGGTTAGTACTTTGATGAGAGACCGCTTGGGATTACGAGGTGCTGTAAGCTTTTTCTCTTCTCTCTACCACCTGCATGTCTTTTGTTGCAACGTCTGATCGCCCTGTGACACATGAGGAAGTTGGTCATCTTCAGCTGCTGCTGCTTTGTTGGCAGACACAAAGTGATCTGAGAGTCTCAGTTTCAGCTGAAGAGAATAATCACATCAGGGAAGAAGATGTGCCCACTACATATCAGCCTTTCTCGGCAATTATCTGGTTACATAGAGGAAGTGTATGATTCCATTGCCTATATAATGCACATTTGTCACGGAGATTGTTACTTACGGCCAAACCACCCTGAATATGTCTGACCTTGTCTGATCTTGGAAGCCAAGGAGGGCTGGGCCTGGTTAGTACTTTGATGGGACACCGCTTGGGAATACCAGGTGCTGTAAGCTTTTTCTCTACCACCTACATGTCTTTTGTTGTAATGTCTGATCGCCCTGTGACACATGAGGAAGTTGGTCATCTTCAGCTGCTGCTGCTTTGTTAGCAGACACGAAGTGATCTGAGAGTCTCAGTTTCAGCTGCAGAGAATAATCACATCAAGGAAGAAGATGTGCCCACAACAGGTTAGCCTTTCTCTGCAATTATCTGGTTACATAGAGGAACTGTATTATTCCAGTACCTATATAATGCACATTTTTCACAGACATTGTTACTTACGGCCACACCACCCTGAATATGCCCGACCTCGACTGATCTCGGAAGCCAAGGAGGGCTGGGCCTGGTTAGTACTTGAATGGGAGACCCCTTGGGAATGCCAGGTGCTGTAAGCTTTTTCTCTTCTCTCTACCACCTGCATGTATTTTGTTGCAAGGTCTGATCGCCCTGTGACACATAAGGAAGTTGGTCATCTTCAGCTGCTGCTGCTTTGTTGGCAGACACGAAGTGATCTGAGAGTCTCATTTTCAGCTGGAGAGAATAATCACGTCAGGGAAGAAGATGTGCCCACTATTTATCAGCCTTTCTCTGCAATTATCTGGTTATATAGAGGAAACGTATGATTCCAGTACCTATACAATTTACATTTGTCACAGACATTGTTGCTTACGGCCACACCACCCTGAATAAGCCCGACCTCGTCTGATCTCGGAAGCCAAGCAGGGTTGTGCCTGGTTAGTACTTGGATGGGAGACCGCTTGGGATTATCAGGTGCTGTAAGCTTTTTCTCTTCTCTCAACCACCTGCATGTCTTTTGTTGCAACGTCTGATCACCCTGTGACACATGAGGAAGTTGGTCATCTTCAGTTTCTGCTGCTTTGTTGGCAGACACGAAGTGATCTTAGAGTCTCATTTTCAGCTGGAGAAAATTATCACGTCAGGGAACAAGATGTGCCCACTACATATCAGCCTTTCTTGGCAATTATCTGGTTGCATAGAGGAACCGTATGATTCCAGTACCTATATAATGCACATTTGTCACAGACATTGTTACTTACGGCCACACCACCCTGAATATGCCCAACCTCGTCTGATCTCAGAACCCAAGCAGGGTTGGGCCTGATTAGTACTTGAATGGGAGACTGCTTGGGAATACCAGGTGCTGTAAGCTTTTTCTCTTCTCTCTACCACCTGCATGTCTTTTGTTGCAATGTCTGATCGCCCTGTGACACATGAGGAAGTTGGTCATCTTCAGCTGCTGCTGCTTTGTTGGCAGACACGAAGTGATATGAGAGTCTCAGTTTCAGCTGGAGAGAATAATCACATCAGGGAAGATGTTTCCACTACTTATCAGCCTTTCTTGGCAATTATCTGGTTGCATAGAGGAACCGTATGATTCCAGTACCTATACAGTTTATATTTGTCACAGACATTGTTGCTTACGGCCACACCACCCTGAATATGCCCGACCTCGTCTGATCTTGGAAGCCAAGCAGGGTTGGGCCTGGTTAGTACTTGGATGGGAGACCGCTTGGGAATACCATGTGCTGTAAGCTTTTTCTCTTCTCTCAACCACCTGCATGTCTTTTGTTGCAACGCCTGATCACCCTGTGACACATTAGGAAGTTGGTCATCTTCAGCTGCTGCTGCTTTGTTGGCAGACACGAAGTGATCTTAGAGTCTCATTTTCAGCTGGAGAAAATTATCACGTCAGGGAACAAGATGTGCCCACTACATATCAGCCTTTTTCGGCAATTATCTTGTTACATAGAGGAACCATATGATTCCATTGCCTATATAATGCACATTTGTCACAGAGATTGTTGCTTACGGCCAAACCACCCTGAATATGTCTGACCTCGTCTGATCTCAGAAGCCAAGGAGGGTTGGGCCTGGTTAGTACTTTGATGAGAGACCGCTTGGGATTACGAGGTGCTGTAAGCTTTTTCTCTTCTCTCTACCACCTGCATGTCTTTTGTTGCAACGTCTGATCGCCCTGTGACACATGAGGAAGTTGGTCATCTTCAGCTGCTGCTGCTTTGTTGGCAGACACAAAGTGATCTGAGAGTCTCAGTTTCAGCTGAAGAGAATAATCACATCAGGGAAGAAGATGTGCCCACTACAAGTTAGCCTTTCTTTGCAATTATCTGGTTGCATAGAGGAACCGTATGATTCCAGTACCTATATAATGCATATTTGTCACAGACATTGCTACTTTCGGCCACACCACCCTGAATATGCCCGACCTAGTATGATCTCGGAACCCAAGCAGTGTTGGGCCTGGTTAGTACTTGAATGGGAGACCGCTTGGGAATACCAGGTGCTGTAAATTTTTTCTCTTCTCTCTACGACCTGCATGTCTTTTGTTGCAATGTCTGATCATCCTGTGACACATGAGGAAGTTGGTCATCTTCAGCTGCTGCTGCTTTGTTGGCAGACACGAAGTGATCTTAGAGTCTCAGTTTCAGCTGCAGAGAATAATCACATCAGGGAAGAAGATGTGCCCACTACAAGTTAGCCTTTCTTGGCAATTATCTGGTTGCATAGAGGAACCGTATGATTCCAGTACCTATATAATGCACATTTGTCACAGACATTGTTACTTACGGCCACACCACCCTGAATATGCCCGACCTCGTCTGATCTCAGAACCCAAGCAGGGTTGGGCCTTGTTAGTACTTGAATGGGAGACTGCTTGGGAATACCAGGTGCTGTAAGCTTTTTCTCTTCTCTCTACCACCTGCATGTCTTTTGTTGCAATGTCTGATCGCCCTGTGACACATGAGGAAGTTGGTCATCTTCAGCTGCTGCTGCTTTGTTGGCAGACACGAAGTGATATGAGAGTCTCAGTTTCAGCTGGAGAGAATAATCACGACAGGGAAGATGTTTCCACTACTTATCAGCCTTTCTTGGCAATTATCTGGTTGCATAGAGGAACCGTATAATTCCAGTACCTATACAGTTTATATTTGTCACAGACATTGTTGCTTACGGCCACACCACCCTGAATATGCCCGACCTCGTCTGATCTTGGAAGCCAAGCAGGGTTGGGCCTGGTTAGTACTTGGATGGGAGACTGCTTGGGAATACCAGGTGCTGTAAGCTTTTTCTCTTCTCTCAACCACCTGCATGTCTTTTGTTGCAACGTCTGATCACCCTGTGACACATGAGGAAGTTGGTCATCTTCAGCTTCTGCTGCTTTGTTGGCAGACACGAAGTGATCTTAGAGTCTCATTTTCAAATGGAGAAAATTATCACGTCAGGGAACAAGATGTGCCCACTACATATCAGCCTTTCTCGGCAATTATCTTGTTACATAGAGGAACCATATGATTCCATTGCCTATATAATGCACATTTGTCACAGAGATTGTTGCTTACGGCCAAACCACCCTGAATATGTCTGACCTCGTCTGCTCTCAGAAGCCAAGGAGGGTTCGGCCTGGTTAGTACTTGGGTGGGAGACTGCTTGGGAATACCAGGTGCTGTAAGCTTTATCTCTTCTCTGGACCACCTGAATGTCTTTTGTTGCAACGTCTGATCACCCTGTGACACATGAGGAAGTTGGTCATCTTCAGCTTCTGCTGCTTTGTTG
Source organism: Leuresthes tenuis (assembly GCF_036924035.1). Classification (NCBI taxonomy): domain Eukaryota; kingdom Metazoa; phylum Chordata; class Actinopteri; order Atheriniformes; family Atherinopsidae; genus Leuresthes; species Leuresthes tenuis. The sequence continues at coordinate 42,756,563 of NW_027325355.1, read as the reverse complement.
GCAGACACGAAGTGATCTGAGAGTCTCAGTTTCAGCTGAAGAGAATGATCACATCAGAGAAGATGATATGCCCACTACACATCAGCCTTTCTCTGCAATTATCTGGTTTCATAGAGGAAGTGTATGATTCCAGTACCTATATAATTCACATTTCTAACAAATATTGTTGCTTACCGCCACACCACCCTGAATAAGCCCCACCTTGTCTTATCCTGGAAGCCAAGCGGGGTTGGGTCTGGTTCGTACTTCAATGGGAGACTGCTTGGGAATACCAGGTGCTGTAAGCTTTTTCTCTTCTCTCTACCACCTGCATGTGTTTTGTTGCAACGTCTGATCACCCTGTGACACATGAGGAAGTTTGTCATCTTCAGCTGCTGCTGCTTTGTTGGCAGACACGAAGTGATCTGAGAGTCTCAGTTTCAACTGAAGAGAATAATAACGTCAGGGAAGAAGATGTGCCCACTACACATCAGCCTTTCTCGGCAATTATCTGGTTACATAGAGGAACTGTATGATTCCAGTACCTATATAATGCACATTTGTCACAGACATTGTTGCTTACGGCCACACCACCCTCAATATGCCTGACCTCGTCTGATCTCGGAAGCCAAGCACGGTTGGCCTGGTTAGTACTTGGGTGGGAGACTGCTTGGGAATACCAGGTGCTGTAAGCTTTATCTCTTCTCTGGACCACCTGAATGTTTTTTGTTGCAACGTCTGATCACCCTGTGACACATGAGGAAGTTGGTCATCTTCAGCTTCTGCTGCTTTGTTGGCAGACACGAAGTGATCTGAGAGTCTCAGTTTCAGCTGCAGAGAATAATAACGTCAGGGAAGAAGATGTGCCCACTACACATCAGCCTTTCTCGGCAATTATCTGGTTACATAGAAGAAGTGTATTTTTCCAGTACCTATATAATGCACATTTGTCACAGACATTGTTGCTTACGGCCACACCACCCTCAATATGCCTGACCTCGTCTGATCTCGGAAGCCAAGCACGGTTGGCCTGGTTAGTACTTGGGTGGGAGACTGCTTGGGAATACCAGGTGCTGTAAGCTTTATCTCTTCTCTGGACCACCTGAATGTCTTTTGTTGCAACGTCTGATCACCCTGTGACACATGAGGAAGTTGGTCATCTTCAGCTTCTGCTGCTTTGTTGGCAGACACGAAGTGATCTGAGAGTCTCAGTTTCAGCTGCAGAGAATAATCACGTCAGGGAAGAAGATGTGCCCACTACACATAAGCCTTTCTCTGCAATTATCTGGTTACATAGAGGAACCATATGATTCCAGTACCTATATAATGCACATTTGTCACAGACATTGTCGCTTACGGCCACACCACCCTGAACATGCCTGACCTCGTCTGATCTCGGAAGCCAAGCAAGGTTGGCCTGGTTAGTACTTGGGTGGGAGACTGCTTGGGAATACCAGGTGCTGTAAGCTTTATCTCTTCTCTGGACCACCTAAATGTCTTTTGTTGCAACGTCTGATCACCCTGTGACACATGAGGAAGTTGGTCATCTTCAGCTGCTGCTGCTTTGTTGGCAGACACGAAGTGATCTGAGAGTCTCAGTTTCAGCTGCAGAGAATAATCACGTCAGGGAAGAAGATGTGCCCACTACACATAAGCCTTTCTCTGCAATTATCTGGTTACATAGAGGAACCGTATGATTCCAGTACCTATATAATGCACATTTGTCACAGAGATTGTCGCTTACGGCCACACCACCCTGAATATAATATGCCCGACCTCGTCCGATCTCGGAAGCCAAGCGGGGTTGTGCCTGGTTAGTACTTGGGTGGGAGACTGCTTGGGAATACCAGGTGCTGTAAGCTTTTTCTCTTCTCTCTACCACCTGCATGTCTTTTGTTGCAACGTCTGATCACCCTGTGACACATGAGGAAGTTGGTCATCTTCAGCTGCTGCTGCTTCTTTGTTGGCAGACACAAAGTGATCTGAGAGTCTCAGTTTCAGCTGGAGAGAATAATCACATCACGGAAGAAGATATGCCCACTACACATCAGCCTTTCTCGGCAATTATCTGGTTACATAGAGGAACTGTATGATTCCAGTACCTATATAATGCACATTTGTCACAGACTTTGTTGCTTACGGCCACACCACCCTGAACATATCCAACCTTGTCCGATCTCGGAAGCCAAGCACGGTTGGGCCTTGTTAGTACTTAGATGGGAGACTGCTTGGGAATACCAGGTGCTGTAAGCTTTTTGTCTTCTCTCTACCACCTGCATGTCTTTTGTTGCAACGTCTGATCACCCTGTGACACATGAGGAAGTTGGTCATCTTCAGCTCCTGCTGCTTTGTTGGCAGACATGAGGTAATCTGAGAGTCTCAGTTTCAGCTGCAGAGAATAATCACGTCAGGGAAGAAGATGTGCCCACTACAAGTCAGCTTTTCTCTGCAATTATCTGGTTACATAGAGGAACCGTATGATTCCAGTACCTATATAATGCACATTTGTCACAGACATTGTTACTTACGGCCACACCACCCTGAATTTGCCTGACCTCGTCTGATCTCAGAAGCCAAGCAGTGTTGGGCCTGGTTAGTACTTAAATGGGAGACCGCTTGGGAATACCAGGTGCTATAAGCTTTTTGTCTTCTCTTGACCACCTGCATGTCTTTTGTTGCAACGTCTGATCACCCTGTGACACATGAGGAAGTTGGTCATCTTCAGCTGCTGCTGCTTTGTTGGCAGACACGAAGTGATCTGAGAGTCTCAGTTTCAGCTGGAGAGAATGATCACATCAGAGAAGATGATATGCCCACTACACATCAGCCTTTCTCTGCAATTATCTGGTTACATAGAGGAAGTGTATGATTCCAGTACTTAGCAGCCACCACCCCAAGGCCCCTAAGGGACCCCGCCCCACACCGCAAGACAGCCCCACCTGCAAGCCCCCAAAACTGCCCTCCAAGCCCGACACACAGTCCCCCCCAGCAATGACCAACCCGGTCCCCACGACCCGAGAGACCACCAGACGCCCGAAGCCACACAGTTAATCAGCGGGGACCAGAGAGAATGAAATTCAGCCAATTGATGTTTTAAGGAGGCAGACATTGTTCCCATGCTAATATAATCTAAAAGAACATTTCTAAACAGGTTAATACACAGACTGTTTTTCGCTTTCCAGTTCATGAGAATAGTTTTCTTTGCGATACATAACACTGCGAGGACCATGCAAACAAGCAGAGAAAAAACAAACACACAAACAAACAAAAACAAGCACAAGTAGTGGCAATCGCATACAACACAACTGTGCATATAGATGACCTGAGGCGACATGGTAATACATCAACTGCTACTGGACTAATGAATGTGTATTGTGTGTGTGTGTGTGTGTGTGTGTGAGAACATGCAACACCCATGGCACAGGACCTACTTGATAACCGTTCTTACTTACAACCACGCATCCACCCAGAAGACAGCAGTGGAAGCCCCCGGACAGAGCCCCCATAAGCATAGGGCAGAGGCGCCCGGGAGCCAGGGGCAACAGCCCACCGACCCCACCAGGCCCCAGCCGCCCAGACATGGGCCGTGCACCGGACCCGGCCCCAGGAGCCCGAGCGCCCCAAAACCCCCCGGCAGAGGCCCCACCCAATACCCGGGAGGGCCAAGCGCCCCAGACAGCCACGCAGTGGGTCAGCGCCTGCCCCAGTGCCCCTGGCCAAGAGCCCTGGCAGTCAAGACGTGCCCACAGGTGGGTGAAGTCGCGAGGAGTGGGGAGAGGCAACGCCGCCCCCCCATTGGGAGAAGCACAGGCAGGCCAGGCGACAGCAAGTCCCAGACCCAGGCCCAATCATCACCACACACACTTTCACGTCCCATACATCCACACATCCACACGTCATCCCTCCCTTGACTCCGCTGGGGTCTAGCACAGTGGGCACACCATGGGGCCAGCAGCCCCCCAGCCACCACAGACCCTGAACCAGCAGAATAATTAATTCCTCCTGGCCACTCCTTCCCGAGCAGCAACCAGGAAGTAGGGGTGTGAGAAGACCCCTCCCCTCACCCTTCTGGCTCTTCAATATTTTCTAATAGTGAGCGATTAAAATTGAGGGGCAGCCAACCTTGTAGAACTGGGAGCGCGGCCCTCTGGGCAGCCTACATACCCAAAGAGCCCCGTCCACCAGATGCCACTCAGTGCAACCACCCCCCAAGACCTAATGTGTGTGTGTGTGTTTGATAAGTAGTGATGTCTAAGGTGTAATTAAAACAGGGGCGGGGAACTGCAGAGTGCAGCCAAGGGGACCACCTACGTGGTCCCATCCAGTACACCCCACAGAACACACACGCCCCCCAAAACCCTTCATGTGTGAGTGTGTGCTGTGTACAGGAGCCAAAAGGGAGAGGGTATGGGGATATACACCGGGGGAGCTACTCTCCCCCGGAGAGGGCTGCCAGGGCCTTGCTGCAATAGGCACCCCCGCTACCTGGGACCCAGCACAGGGCAGGAGGGCCTGATGTCCACCAGGCTCGGGGCTTGCAGCGACCATATTCCGGGAGCTACTGTACCCCCAGAAGGTACCCACCCCGCCCAACCCCACTCAACCCAACCCCATCCCACCCCGGAGGACCTCTACAAAAAAACAAACAAACCACCCGGTCACACCAGACGCAGCAGCCCGGGCCTGAGACCCACCATCACCCAGGCCCCCCCCTCAACAGAGGAAAAGCACCCCCCCACCGCACGCCCCAACAGCCTAAAGAAAACAACCACCTGCGGATACCCTGGAGGTCCCAGAGCAACAAGCCTGGCACCAGGACCTGCACCAACCCACCCATACTGTGGCATGTCCAGGGCAACCCAGCCCCCCCGGGCGCAAGGCAGCGCCCAGCCACCAGGGCCCAGGCCCAGCACCACCACCCACGCCAGAGCGGCCCAGCCACCCGGTACAGAGCCAGCAGCCACCACCCCAAGGCCCCTAAGGGACCCCGCCCCACACAGCAAGACATCCCCACCCGCAAGCCCCCAAAACTGCCCTCCAAGCCCGACACACAGTCCCCCCCAGCAATGACCAACCCGGTCCCCACGACCCGAGAGACCACCAGACGCCCAAAGCCACACAGCCCCCCCCAGCACACACCCAACCGCCCAGAGCGACGGGACAGCAACCCACCACCACCACTATGTGATAAAGCTAATCAGCGGGGACCAGAGAGAATGAAATTCAGCCAATTGATGTTTTGAGGAGGCAGACATTGTTTCCATGCTAATATAATCTAAAATAACATTTCTAAACTGCTTAATACACAGACTGTTTTTCGCTTTCCAGGTCATGAGAATAGTTTTCTTTGCGATACATAACACTGCGAGGACCATGCAAACAAGCAGAGAAAAAACAAACACACAAACAAACAAAAACAAGCACAAGTAGTGGCAATCGCATACAACACAACTGTGCATATAGATGACCTGAGGCGACATGGTAATACATCAACTGCTACTGGACTAATGAATGTGTATTGTGTGTGTGTGTGTGAGAACATGCAACACCCATGGCACAGGACCTACATGATAACCGTTCTTACTTATGAGTGTATAAGTGTACACGGCCACAATCCACAGCCCCCCCAAGCAATCAGAAACAGGCAGAGAGGCCCACAAGACCCAGGCCACCAGCAGCCCCCACGGAGCACAGAACCCAGGATACCCACCGCAGGGACAACCACGCATCCACCCAGAAGACAGCAGTGGAAGCCCCCGGACAGAGCCCCCATAAGCATAGGGCAGAGGCGCCCGGGAGCCAGGGGAAACAGCCCACCGACCCCACCAGGCCCCAGCAGCCCAGACATGGGCCGTGCACCGGACCCGGCCCCAGGAGCCCGAGCGCCCCAAAACCCCCCGGCAGAGGCCCCACCCAATACCCGGGAGGGCCAAGCGCCCCAGACAGCCATGCAGTGGGTCAGCGCCTGCCTCAGTGCCCCTGGCCAAGAGCCCTGGCAGTCAAGACGTGCCCACAGGTGGGTGAAGTCGCGAGGAGTGGGGAGAGGCAACGCCGCCCCCCCATTGGGAGAAGCACAGGCAGGCCAGGCGACAGCAAGTCCCAGACCCAGGCCCAATCATCACCACACACACTTTCACGTCCCATACATCCACACGTCATCCCTCCCTTGACTCCGCTGGGGTCTAGCACAGTGGGCACACCATGGGGCCAGCAGCCCCCCAGCCACCACAGACCCTGAACCAGCAGAATAATTAATTCCTCCTGGCCACTCCTTCCCGAGCAGCAACCAGGAAGCAGGGGTGTGAGAAGACCCCTCCCCTCACCCTTCTGGCTCTTCAATATTTTCTAATAGTGAGCGATTAAAATTGAGGGGCAGCCAACCTTGTAGAACTGGGAGCGCGGCCCTCTGGGCAGCCTACATACCCAAAGAGCCCCGTCCACCAGATGCCACTCAGTGCAACCACCCCCCAAGACCTAATGTGTGTGTGTGTGTTTGATAAGTAGTGATGTCTAAGGTGTAATTAAAACAGGGGCGGGGAACTGCAGAGTGCAGCCAAGGGGACCACCTACGTGGCCCCATCCACTACACCCCACAGAACACACACGCCCCCCAAAACCCTTCATGTGTGAGTGTGTGCTGTGTACAGGAGCCAAAAGGGAGAGGGTATGAAGGCAGCCAGGGACTGGCTGCAATAGGCACCCCCGCTACCTGGGACCCAGCACAGGGCAGGAGGGCCTGATGTCCACCAGGCTCGGGGCTTGCAGCGACCATATTCCGGGAGCTACTGTACCCCCAGAAGGTACCCACCCCGCCCAACCCCATCCCACCCCGGAGGACCTCTACAAAAAAACAAACAAACCACCCGGTCACACCAGACGCAGCAGCCCGGGCCTGAGACCCACCATCACCCAGGCACCCCCCTCAACAGGGGAAAAGCACCCCCCCCCCACCGCACGCCCCAACACCCTAAAGAAAACAACCACCTGCGGACACCCTGGAGGTCCCAGAGCAACAAGCCTGGCACCAGGACCTGCACCAACCCACCCATACTGTGGCATGTCCAGGGCAACCCAGCCCCCCCGGGCGCAAGGCAGCGCCCAGCCACCAGGGCCCAGGCCCAGCACCACCACCCACGCCAGAGCGGCCCAGCCACCCGGTACAGAGCCAGCAGCCACCACCCCAAGGCCCCTAAGGGACCCCGCCCCACACAGCAAGACAGCCCCACCCGCAAGCCCCCAAAACTGCCCTCCAAGCCCGACACACAGTCCCCCCCAGCAATGACCAACCCGGTCCCCACGACCCGAGAGACCACCAGACGCCCAAAGCCACACAGCCCCCCCCCAGCACACACCCAACCGCCCAGAGCGACGGGACAGCAACCCACCACCACCACTATGTGATAAAGCTAATCAGCGGGGACCAGAGAGAATGAAATTCAGCCAATTGATGTTTTGAGGAGGCAGACATTGTTTCCATGCTAATATAATCTAAAATAACATTTCTAAACTGCTTAATACACAGACTGTTTTTCGCTTTCCAGTTCATGAGAATAGTTTTCTTTGCGATACATAACACTGCGAGGACCATGCAAACAAGCAGAGAAAAAACAAACACACAAACAAACAAAAACAAGCACAAGTAGTGGCAATCGCATACAACACAACTGTGCATATAGATGACCTGAGGCGACATGGTAATACATTAACTGCTACTGGACTAATGAATGTGTATTGTGTGTGTGTGTGTGTGTGAGAACATGCAACACCCATGGCACAGGACCTACATGATAACCGTGCTTAGTTATGAGTGTATAAGTGTACACGGCCACAATCCACAGCCCCCCCAAGCAATCAGAAACAGGCAGAGAGGCCCATAAGACCCAGGCCACCAGCAGCCCCCACGGAGCACAGAACCCAGGATGCCCACCGCAGGGACAACCACGCATCCACCCAGAAGACAGCAGTGGAAGCCCCCGGACTGAGCCCCCATAAGCATAGGGCAGAGGCGCCCGGGAGCCAAGGGCAACAGCCCACCGACCGCACCAGGCCCCAGCCGCCCAGACATGGGCCGTGCACCGGACCCGGCCCCAGGAGCCCGAGCGCCCCAAAACCCCCCGGCAGAGGCCCCACCCAATACCCGGGAGGGCCAAGCGCCCCAGACAGCCACGCAGTGGGTCAGCGCCTGCCCCAGTGCCCCTGGCCAAGAGCCCTGGCAGTCAAGACGTGCCCACAGGTGGGTGAAGTCGCGAGGAGTGGGGAGAGGCAACGCCGCCCCCCCATTGGGAGAAGCACAGGCAGGCCAGGCGACAGCAAGTCCCAGACCCAGGCCCAATCATCACCACACACACTTTCACGTCCCATACATCCACACATCCACACGTCATCCCTCCCTTGACTCTGCTGGGGTCTAGCACAGTGGGCACACCATGGGGCCAGCAGCCCCCCAGCCACCACAGACCCTGAACCAGCAGAATAATTAATTCCTCCTGGCCACTCCTTCCCGAGCAGCAACCAGGAAGCAGGGGTGTGAGAAGACCCCTCCCCTCACACTTCTGGCTCTTCAATATTTTCTAATAGTGAGCGATTAAAATTGAGGGGCAGCCAACCTTGTAGAACTGGGAGCGCAGCCCTCTGGGCAGCCTACATACCCAAAGAGCCCCGTCCACCAGATGCCACTCAGTGCAACCACCCCCCAAGACCTAATGTGTGTGTGTGTGTTTGATAAGTAGTGATGTCTAAGGTGTAATTAAAACAGGGGCGGGGAACTGCAGAGTGCAGCCAAAGGGACCACCTACGTGGCCCCATCCACTACACCCCACAGAACACACACGCCCCCCAAAACCCTTCATGTGTGAGTGTGTGCTGTGTACAGGAGCCAAAAGGGAGAGGGTATGAAGGCAGCCAGGGACTGGCTGCAATAGGCACCCCCGCTACCTGGGACCCAGCACAGGGCAGGAGGGCCTGATGTCCACCAGGCTCGGGGCTTGCAGCGACCATATTCCGGGAGCTACTGTACCCCCAGAAGGTACCCACCCCGCCCAACCCCATCCCACCCCGGAGGACCTCTACAAAAAAACAAACAAACCACCCGGTCACACCAGACGCAGCAGCCCGGGCCTGAGACCCACCATCACCCAGGCACCCCCCTCAACAGGGGAAAAGCACCCCCCCCACCGCACGCCCCAACACCCTAAAGAAAACAACCACCTGCGGACACCCTGGAGGTCCCAGAGCAACAAGCCTGGCACCAGGACCTGCACCAACCCACCCATACTGTGGCATGTCCAGGGCAACCCAGCCCCCCCGGGCGCAAGGCAGCGCCCAGCCACCAGGGCCCAGGCCCAGCACCACCACCCACGCCAGAGCGGCCCAGCCACCCGGTACAGAGCCAGCAGCCACCACCCCAAGGCCCCTAAGGGACCCCGCCCCACACAGCAAGACAGCCCCACCCGCAAGCCCCCAAAACTGCCCTCCAAGCCCGACACACAGTCCCCCCCAGCAATGACCAACCCGGTCCCCACGACCCGAGAGACCACCAGACGCCCAAAGCCACACAGCCCCCCCCCAGCACACACCCAACCGCCCAGAGCGACGGGACAGCAACCCACCACCACCACTATGTGATAAAGCTAATCAGCGGGGACCAGAGAGAATGAAATTCAGCCAATTGATGTTTTGAGGAGGCAGACATTGTTTCCATGCTAATATAATCTAAAATAACATTTCTAAACTGCTTAATACACAGACTGTTTTTCGCTTTCCAGTTCATGAGAATAGTTTTCTTTGCGATACATAACACTGCGAGGACCATGCAAACAAGCAGAGAAAAAACAAACACACAAACAAACAAAAACAAGCACAAGTAGTGGCAATCGCATACAACACAACTGTGCATATAGATGACCTGAGGCGACATGGTAATACATTAACTGCTACTGGACTAATGAATGTGTATTGTGTGTGTGTGTGTGTGTGAGAACATGCAACACCCATGGCACAGGACCTACATGATAACCGTGCTTAGTTATGAGTGTATAAGTGTACACGGCCACAATCCACAGCCCCCCCAAGCAATCAGAAACAGGCAGAGAGGCCCATAAGACCCAGGCCACCAGCAGCCCCCACGGAGCACAGAACCCAGGATGCCCACCGCAGGGACAACCACGCATCCACCCAGAAGACAGCAGTGGAAGCCCCCGGACTGAGCCCCCATAAGCATAGGGCAGAGGCGCCCGGGAGCCAAGGGCAACAGCCCACCGACCGCACCAGGCCCCAGCCGCCCAGACATGGGCCGTGCACCGGACCCGGCCCCAGGAGCCCGAGCGCCCCAAAACCCCCCGGCAGAGGCCCCACCCAATACCCGGGAGGGCCAAGCGCCCCAGACAGCCACGCAGTGGGTCAGCGCCTGCCCCAGTGCCCCTGGCCAAGAGCCCTGGCAGTCAAGACGTGCCCACAGGTGGGTGAAGTCGCGAGGAGTGGGGAGAGGCAACGCCGCCCCCCCATTGGGAGAAGCACAGGCAGGCCAGGCGACAGCAAGTCCCAGACCCAGGCCCAATCATCACCACACACACTTTCACGTCCCATACATCCACACATCCACACGTCATCCCTCCCTTGACTCTGCTGGGGTCTAGCACAGTGGGCACACCATGGGGCCAGCAGCCCCCCAGCCACCACAGACCCTGAACCAGCAGAATAATTAATTCCTCCTGGCCACTCCTTCCCGAGCAGCAACCAGGAAGCAGGGGTGTGAGAAGACCCCTCCCCTCACACTTCTGGCTCTTCAATATTTTCTAATAGTGAGCGATTAAAATTGAGGGGCAGCCAACCTTGTAGAACTGGGAGCGCAGCCCTCTGGGCAGCCTACATACCCAAAGAGCCCCGTCCACCAGATGCCACTCAGTGCAACCACCCCCCAAGACCTAATGTGTGTGTGTGTGTGTGTTTGATAAGTAGTGATGTCTAAGGTGTAATTAAAACAGGGGCGGGGAACTGCAGAGTGCAGCCAAAGGGACCACCTACGTGGCCCCATCCACTACACCCCACAGAACACACACGCCCCCCAAAACCCTTCATGTGTGAGTGTGTGCTGTGTACAGGAGCCAAAAGGGAGAGGGTATGAAGGCAGCCAGGGACTGGCTGCAATAGGCACCCCCGCTACCTGGGACCCAGCACAGGGCAGGAGGGCCTGATGTCCACCAGGCTCGGGGCTTGCAGCGACCATATTCCGGGAGCTACTGTACCCCCAGAAGGTACCCACCCCGCCCAACCCCATCCCACCCCGGAGGACCTCTACAAAAAAACAAACAAACCACCCGGTCACACCAGACGCAGCAGCCCGGGCCTGAGACCCACCATCACCCAGGCACCCCCCTCAACAGGGGAAAAGCACCCCCCCCACCGCACGCCCCAACACCCTAAAGAAAACAACCACCTGCGGACACCCTGGAGGTCCCAGAGCAACAAGCCTGGCACCAGGACCTGCACCAACCCACCCATACTGTGGCATGTCCAGGGCAACCCAGCCCCCCCGGGCGCAAGGCAGCGCCCAGCCACCAGGGCCCAGGCCCAGCACCACCACCCACGCCAGAGCGGCCCAGCCACCCGGTACAGAGCCAGCAGCCACCACCCCAAGGCCCCTAAGGGACCCCGCCCCACACAGCAAGACAGCCCCACCCGCAAGCCCCCAAAACTGCCCTCCAAGCCCGACACACAGTCCCCCCCAGCAATGACCAACCCGGTCCCCACGACCCGAGAGACCACCAGACGCCCAAAGCCACACAGCCCCCCCCCAGCACACACCCAACCGCCCAGAGCGACGGGACAGCAACCCACCACCACCACTATGTGATAAAGCTAATCAGCGGGGACCAGAGAGAATGAAATTCAGCCAATTGATGTTTTGAGGAGGCAGACATTGTTTCCATGCTAATATAATCTAAAATAACATTTCTAAACTGCTTAATACACAGACTGTTTTTCGCTTTCCAGTTCATGAGAATAGTTTTCTTTGCGATACATAACACTGCGAGGACCATGCAAACAAGCAGAGAAAAAACAAACACACAAACAAACAAAAACAAGCACAAGTAGTGGCAATCGCATACAACACAACTGTGCATATAGATGACCTGAGGCGACATGGTAATACATTAACTGCTACTGGACTAATGAATGTGTATTGTGTGTGTGTGTGTGTGTGAGAACATGCAACACCCATGGCACAGGACCTACATGATAACCGTGCTTAGTTATGAGTGTATAAGTGTACACGGCCACAATCCACAGCCCCCCCAAGCAATCAGAAACAGGCAGAGAGGCCCATAAGACCCAGGCCACCAGCAGCCCCCACGGAGCACAGAACCCAGGATGCCCACCGCAGGGACAACCACGCATCCACCCAGAAGACAGCAGTGGAAGCCCCCGGACTGAGCCCCCATAAGCATAGGGCAGAGGCGCCCGGGAGCCAAGGGCAACAGCCCACCGACCGCACCAGGCCCCAGCCGCCCAGACATGGGCCGTGCACCGGACCCGGCCCCAGGAGCCCGAGCGCCCCAAAACCCCCCGGCAGAGGCCCCACCCAATACCCGGGAGGGCCAAGCGCCCCAGACAGCCACGCAGTGGGTCAGCGCCTGCCCCAGTGCCCCTGGCCAAGAGCCCTGGCAGTCAAGACGTGCCCACAGGTGGGTGAAGTCGCGAGGAGTGGGGAGAGGCAACGCCGCCCCCCCATTGGGAGAAGCACAGGCAGGCCAGGCGACAGCAAGTCCCAGACCCAGGCCCAATCATCACCACACACACTTTCACGTCCCATACATCCACACATCCACACGTCATCCCTCCCTTGACTCTGCTGGGGTCTAGCACAGTGGGCACACCATGGGGCCAGCAGCCCCCCAGCCACCACAGACCCTGAACCAGCAGAATAATTAATTCCTCCTGGCCACTCCTTCCCGAGCAGCAACCAGGAAGCAGGGGTGTGAGAAGACCCCTCCCCTCACACTTCTGGCTCTTCAATATTTTCTAATAGTGAGCGATTAAAATTGAGGGGCAGCCAACCTTGTAGAACTGGGAGCGCAGCCCTCTGGGCAGCCTACATACCCAAAGAGCCCCGTCCACCAGATGCCACTCAGTGCAACCACCCCCCAAGACCTAATGTGTGTGTGTGTGTGTGTTTGATAAGTAGTGATGTCTAAGGTGTAATTAAAACAGGGGCGGGGAACTGCAGAGTGCAGCCAAGGGGACCACCTACGTGGCCCCATCCACTACACCCCACAGAACACACACGCCCCCCAAAACCCTTCATGTGTGAGTGTGTGCTGTGTACAGGAGCCAAAAGGGAGAGGGGTATGGGGATATACACCGGGAGAGCTAGTCTCCCCCAGAGAGGGCAGCCAGGGACTGGCTGCAATAGGCACCCCCGCTACCTGGGACCCAGCACAGGGCAGGAGGGCCTGATGTCCACCAGGCTCGGGGCTTGCAGCGACCATATTCCGGGAGCTACTGTACCCCCAGAAGGTACCCACCCCGCCCAACCCCACTCAACCCAACCCCATCCCACCCCGGAGGACCTCTACAAAAAAACAAACAAACCACCCGGTCACACCAGACGCAGCAGCCCGGGCCTGAGACCCACCATCACCCAGGCCCCCCCCTCAACAGGGGAAAAGCACCCCCCCCACCGCACGCCCCAACACCCTAAAGAAAACAACCACCTGCGGACACCCTGGAGGTCCCAGAGCAACAAGCCTGGCACCAGGACCTGCACCAACCCACCCATACTGTGGCATGTCCAGGGCAACCCAGCCCCCCCGGGCGCAAGGCAGCGCCCAGCCACCAGGGCCCAGGCCCAGCACCACCACCCACGCCAGAGCGGCCCAGCCACCCGGTACAGAGCCAGCAGCCACCACCCCAAGGCCCCTAAGGGACCCCGCCCCACACAGCAAGACAGCCCCACCCGCAAGCCCCCAAAACTGCCCTCCAAGCCCGACACACAGTCCCCCCCAGCAATGACCAACCCGGTCCCCACGACCCGAGAGACCACCAGACGCCCAAAGCCACACAGCCCCCCCCCCCCAGCACACACCCAACCGCCCAGAGCGATGGGACAGCAACCCACCACCACCACTATGTGATAAAGCTAATCAGCGGGGACCAGAGAGAATGAAATTCAGCCAATTGATGTTTTGAGGAGGCAGACATTGTTTCCATGCTAATATAACTCTCCCAGTGTATATCCCCATACCCCTCTCCCTTTTGGCTCCTGTACACAGCACGCTGTGTGCCCGCTGCGCTACACCCCAGCGGAGTCAAGGGAGGGAGGACGTGTGGATGTGTGGATGTATGGGACGTCAAAGTGTGTGTGGTGATGATTGGGCCTGGGTCTGGGACTTGCCGTCGCCTAGTCTGCCTGTGCTTCTCCCAATAGGGGGGCGGCGTTGCCTCTCCCCACTGCTCGCAACTTCACCCACCTGTGGGCACGTCGTGACTCCCAGTAACTTGGCCAGGGAAGCTGGGGCAGGCGCTTGACCCACTGCGTGGCTGTCTGTGGTGCTTGGCCCTCCCGGGTATTGGGTGGGGCCTCTGCCGGGGGGTTTTGGGGCGTTTTGGGTTCCTGGGGCCCGGGTCCGTGGCCTGGTGGGGTCGGTGGGCTGTTGTCCCTGGCTCCCGGGGGGCCTCTGCCCTATGCTTATGGGGGCTCTGTCCGGGGGCTTCCACTGCTGTCTACTGGGTGGATGCGTGGTTGTCCCTGCGGTGGGCATCCTGGGTTCTGTGCTCCGTGGGGGCTGCTGGTGGCCTGGGTCTTGTGGGCCTCTCTGCCTGCTTCTGATTGCTTGGGGGGGGCTGTGGATTGTGGCACTCATAACTAAGCACGGTTATCATGTAGGTCCTGTGCCATGGGTGTTGCATGTTCCCCCCACACACACACACACAACACACATTCATTAGTCCAGTAGCAGTTGATGTATTACCATGTCGCCTCAGGTCATCTATATCCACAGTTGTGTTGTATGCGATTGCCACTACTTGTGCTTGTTGTTGTTTGTTTGTGTGTTTGTTTGTTCTCTGCTTGTCTGCTTTCAGGTGCTCCTGGTGGCGCAAAGGCTGGATTCGCAACAGAGACCATGGATTATTGTCTGTTTTATTTTTTTACAGGTGTAGCAGCTGGTTGTCTGGTTTTTGTTTCTTTTTTTGTTCTGTTTCCTCTTCTTTCCTTTTCCCCCGGTCCGGTTCAGTTCCATTACATGTTATATATAACAAGAAATAAATAAATGGGCATCAAGGGGAGCTTTACATTTATAAAACTTCCCTTGGCAAAGCAAATCAGTTTGGCATAAAAGGTATTCACAATTCTGCTGCCATAATGCTGAACAGAACAAGGGAAAAAAGTGAAGGAATTCATTTTACAGCTAAATCCTCATAAAGAGCGTATTGCTCAACCATAAGTGTGGTTCTTTCTCATACAAGGTTATACAAAGAAGTTTATGTTTGAAACCAGCTTAAACATGGACAAATATGAAGGACAAAGCAGTTTTAACTTGGTTTGAGTGAAGCAATTCATTTTATGGCAATATCTGAAATCTTGACTATCTCCTTAAAAGAAAGCGAATTTCGGATTCCAGAAGAACAAGTGTGGTTCTTTTTCATATAAGGTAATATAAAGAAGTTTATACTCGAAACCAGCTTAGACATGGATAAATAAGAAGGACAAAGCAGTTTTAACTTGGTTGAAGTGAAGGATTTCATTTTACAGCAAAATCCTGAAACGTGCATTACTCCTCATAAGGAGTGTATTGCTCAAACATGTGTTTTTTTCTCATACAAGATTATAAAAAGAAATTTATGTTTGAAACCAGCTTAAACATGGACAAATATGAAGGACAAAGCAGTTTTAACTTGGTTTGAGTGAAGCGATTCATTTTATGGCAATATCTGAAATCTTGACTATCTCCTTAAAAGAAAGCGAATTTCGGATTCCAGAAGAACAAGTGTGGTTCTTTCTCATATAAGGTAATATAAAGAAGTTTATACTCGAAACCAGCTTAGACATGGATAAATAAGAAGGACAAAGCAGTTTTAACTTGGTTGAAGTGAAGGATTTCATTTTACAGCAAAATCCTGAAACGTGCATTACTCCTCATAAGGAGTGTATTGCTCAAACATGTGTTTTTTTCTCATACAAGATTATAAAAAGAAATTTATGTTTGAAACCAGCTTAAACATGGACAAATATGAAGGACAAAGCAGTTTTAACTTGGTTTGAGTGAAGCGATTCATTTTATGGCAATATCTGAAATCTTGACTATCTCCTTAAAAGAAAGCGAATTTCGGATTCCAGAAGAACAAGTGTGGTTCTTTCTCATATAAGGTAATATAAAGAAGTTTATACTCGAAACCAGCTTAGACATGGATAAATAAGAAGGACAAAGCAGTTTTAACTTGGTTGAAGTGAAGGATTTCATTTTACAGCAAAATCCTGAAACGTGCATTACTCCTCATAAGGAGTGTATTGCTCAAACATGTGTTTTTTTCTCATACAAGATTATAAAAAGAAATTTATGTTTGAAACCAGCTTAAACATGGACAAATATGAAGGACAAAGCAGTTTTAACTTGGTTTGAGTGAAGCGATTCATTTTATGGCAATATCTGAAATCTTGACTATCTCCTTAAAAGAAAGCGAATTTCGGATTCCAGAAGAACAAGTGTGGTTCTTTCTCATATAAGGTAATATAAAGAAGTTTATACTCGAAACCAGCTTAGACATGGATAAATAAGAAGGACAAAGCAGTTTTAACTTGGTTGAAGTGAAGGATTTCATTTTACAGCAAAATCCTGAAACGTGCATTACTCCTCATAAGGAGTGTATTGCTCAAACATGTGTTTTTTTCTCATACAAGATTATAAAAAGAAATTTATGTTTGAAACCAGCTTAAACATGGACAAATATGAAGGACAAAGCAGTTTTAACTTGGTTTGAGTGAAGCGATTCATTTTATGGCAATATCTGAAATCTTGACTATCTCCTTAAAAGAAAGCGAATTTCGGATTCCAGAAGAACAAGTGTGGTTCTTTCTCATATAAGGTAATATAAAGAAGTTTATACTCGAAACCAGCTTAGACATGGATAAATAAGAAGGACAAAGCAGTTTTAACTTGGTTGAAGTGAAGGATTTCATTTTACAGCAAAATCCTGAAACGTGCATTACTCCTCATAAGGAGTGTATTGCTCAAACATGTGTTTTTTTCTCATACAAGATTATAAAAAGAAATTTATGTTTGAAACCAGCTTAAACATGGACAAATATGAAGGACAAAGCAGTTTTAACTTGGTTTGAGTGAAGCGATTCATTTTATGGCAATATCTGAAATCTTGACTATCTCCTTAAAAGAAAGCGAATTTCGGATTCCAGAAGAACAAGTGTGGTTCTTTTTCATATAAGGTAATATAAAGAAGTTTATACTCGAAACCAGCTTAGACATGGATAAATAAGAAGGACAAAGCAGTTTTAACTTGGTTGAAGTGAAGGATTTCATTTTACAGCAAAATCCTGAAACGTGCATTACTCCTCATAAGGAGTGTATTGCTCAAACATGTGTTTTTTTCTCATACAAGATTATAAAAAGAAATTTATGTTTGAAACCATCTTAAACATTGACAAATATGAAGGACAAAGCAGTTTTAACTTGGTTTGAGTGAAGCAATTCATTTTATGGCAATATCTGAAATCTTCACTATCTCCTTGAAAGAAAGCGAATTTCGGATTCTAGAAGAACAAGTGTGGTTCTTTCTCATATAAGGTAATATAAAGAAGTTTATACTCGAAACCAGCTTAGACATGGATAAATAAGAAGGACAAAGCAGTTTTAACTTGGTTGAAGTGAAGGATTTCATTTTACAGCAAAATCCTGAAACGTGCATTACTCCTCATAAGGAGTGTATTGCTCAAACATGTGTTTTTTTCTCATACAAGATTATAAAAAGAAATTTATGTTTGAAACCATCTTAAACATTGACAAATATGAAGGACAAAGCAGTTTTAACTTGGTTTGAGTGAAGCAATTCATTTTATGGCAATATCTGAAATCTTCACTATCTCCTTGAAAGAAAGCGAATTTCGGATTCTAGAAGAACAAGTGTGGTTCTTTCTCATATAAGGTAATATAAAGAAGTTTATACTCGAAACCAGCTTAGACATGGATAAATAAGAAGGACAAAGCAGTTTTAACTTGGTTGAAGTGAAGGATTTCATTTTACAGCAAAATCCTGAAACGTGCATTACTTCTCATAAGGAGTGTATTGCTCAAACATGTGTTTTTTTCTCATACAAGATTATAAAAAGAAATTTATGTTTGAAACCATCTTAAACATTGACAAATATGAAGGACAAAGCAGTTTTAACTTGGTTTGAGTGAAGCAATTCATTTTATGGCAATATCTGAAATCTTCACTATCTCCTTGAAAGAAAGCGAATTTCGGATTCTAGAAGAACAAGTGTGGTTCTTTCTCATATAAGGTAATATAAAGAAGTTTATACTCGAAACCAGCTTAGACATGGATAAATAAGAAGGACAAAGCAGTTTTAACTTGGTTGAAGTGAAGGATTTCATTTTACAGCAAAATCCTGAAACGTGCATTACTCCTCATAAGGAGTGTATTGCTCATACAAGAGTGTATTTTCTCATACAAGATTATAAAAAGAAATTTATGTTTGAAACCATCTTAAACATTGACAAATATGAAGGACAAAGCAGTTTTAACTTGGTTTGAGTGAAGCAATTCATTTTATGGCAATATCTGAAATCTTCACTATCTCCTTGAAAGAAAGCGAATTTCGGATTCTAGAAGAACAAGTGTGGTTCTTTCTCATATAAGGTAATATAAAGAAGTTTATGATTGAAACCAGCGTAGACGTGGATAAATATGAAGGACAAAGCAGTTTTAACTTGGTTTAAGTGAAGGAATTCATAGTTAGCAGTTCCTTGATGAGGGATATTTCAGACACCAAAATCCATTTTCTAAAGAGAAATAAAGAGAAAACAACAATCACTTCTGTTAAAGACTGAAAAAGAAATGTCACCCATGAAATCAACAATGCTTTTAGGGACTTCTATAAAACCTTATATTCATCACAAAATGATCCATCAGACAGTAACATAGATCAGTTTCTTAGTAATATCAACCTTCCAAAATTACAAACCGAACAGGCAATGGCTCTGGATTCACCTCTCTCAATAGGAGAACTCCATGAAGCCCTTCAACATATGCCTAGTAACAAAGCCCCGGGTGGCCACCAGATGGTTTTCCAGCAGAGTTCTACAAAGAATTGTGGACTGTTTTGGCACTGCATTTCACAAAATGGTATTACAAGTTAAGCAGAATGGCAGATTATCCCCACACATGAACTCTGCTAACATTATCCTGCTACAGAAACCAGGAAAAGACCCCATACTTCCATCCAGCTACCGCCCAATATCTCTAATAAATGCAGACCTCAAAATAATTTGTAAAGTCCTCGCCAAAAGAATAGAAAAAATAACTCCACTTATAATACATCCTGACCAGACAGGTTTCATAAAGGGTAGACGATCATCCACTAACACTCGCAGGCTAATTAATCTCATAGACTATTCTACCATCGACAACCTGGAAACCACAATAGTCTCTCTAGATGCAGAAAAAGCATTTGATCGAGTGAACTGGAAATTTTTATTCGCAGCATTAAAAAAATTCGGGTTTGGGTCACACTTCATCAACTGGATAAGGATATTATATAGCTCCCCAAATGCAAGTGTCAGGACAAATGATCAAACTTCTCCAAGCTTCAGTCTGCAGAGAGGTACAAGACAGGGTTGCCCACTTTCTCCATCACTTTTTGCTATTTTCATCGAACCTTTTGCAGCTGCTATCAGACAAGATAGAAATATTAAAGGCATCCAACCCCAAAATATTGAGCATAAAATAAGTCTTTATGCTGATGATGTATTACTTTTCCTCCACAACTCACAGACATCTCTCACTCACACGATCACACTCATAAATAAATTCTCAGCACTTTCTGACTACTCTATCAATTGGTCTAAGACCACAGTTCTGCCCATTAACTGTAGGGTCCAGAATATACCTGCGATCACTTTACAGTCAGGAAATATTAGATATTTAGGCATAAACATTTCCTCCAGGCTCTCAGAGCTAACAAAGCTAAATTATGTGCAATTATTAAAGACAGTAGAGGACGATCTCTCTCGTTGGAAGTCCTTACCTATATCACTTATGGGGAGAGTTACAACCATTAAAATGATGATACTACCAAAAGTTAACTATTTGTTCTCAATGATCCCCATAAAACCATCTGCTACTTGGTTTAAGTCACTAGATTAATGCATCTCCAAATTTCTGTGGAAAAACAAACCACCACGTATTAGTTTAAAAACGCTACAGAAAACCAAGGAAAGTGGTTGATTAGATTTACCTCATTTTCAGCGCTATTCCTTAGCCAATAGGTTACAGTATATATCAAAATGGTTTAAACCTAGCCCAATAGATGAACCACACAGCTTCTGGCCACAAATATGTTTGAACACCTTTAGAATGACTCGAAATCCTAATTTACAGCTCATACAATACAAAATTCTTCATAGAACACACTATACAGGACAAAGGATGTTCAGGATGGGTCTAACACACTCTAACATCTGCTCACATTGCACAGATAACACACCTGATGATTATGCACACGCTTTGTGGTTTTGTGCGCCTGTCCAGAAGTTCTGGTTTGAAGTGTGTACGGACCTATCAACATGGCTAAAGTGTAGCATTCCTGCATGCTGGGTGACTTAGACAACATCAACATGGAAATTAACTCAGCACACATGGTCCTCACAGTGTTATGTATCGCAAAGAAAACTATTGTCATGAACTGGAAAGTGAAGAATAATCTGTGTATTAACCTGTTTAGAAATGTTCTTTTAGATTATATTAGCATGGAAACAATGTCTGCCTCCTTAAAACATCAACTGGCTGAATTTCATTCTCTCTGGTCCCCGCTGATTAACTGTGTGGCTTCGGGCGTCTGGTGGTCTCTCGGGTCGTGGGGACCGGGTTGGTCATTGCTGGGGGGGACTGTGTGTCGGGCTTGGAGGGCAGTTTTGGGGGCTTGCGGGTGGGGCTGTCTTGCTGTGTGGGGCGGGGTCCCTTAGGGGCCTTGGGGTGGTGGCTGCTGGCTCTGTACCGGGTGGCCGGGCCGCTCTGGCGTGGGTGGTAGTGCTGGGCCTGGGCCCTGGTGGCTGGGCGCTGCCTTGCGCCCGGGGGGGCTGGGTTGCCCTGGACATGCCACAGTATGGGTGGGTTAGTGCAGGTCCTGGTGCCAGGCTTGTTGCTCTGGGACCTCCAGGGTGTCCGCAGGTGGTTGTTTTCTTTAGGGTGTTGGGGCCTGGGTGATGGTGGATCTCAGGCCCGGGCTGCTGCGTCTGGTGTGACCGGGTGGTTTGTTTGTTGTTGTTTGTTTGTTTTTTTGTAGAGGTCCTCCGGGGTGGGATGGGGTTGGACGGGGTGGGTACTTTCTGGGGGTACAGTAGCTCCCGGAATATGGTCGCTGAAAGGCCCGAGCCTGGTGGACATCAGGCCCTCTTGATGTCCTGATGTGTTGGGTCCGAGGTAGCGGGGTGCCTATTGGTCCCTCTCTGGGGGAGACTAGCTCTCCCGGTGTATATCCCCATACCCCTCTCCCTTTTGGCTCCTGTACACAGCACACACTCACACATGAAGGGTTTTGGGGGCGTGTGTGTTCTGTGGGGTGTAGTGGATGGGGCCACGTAGGCGGTCCCCTTGGCTGCACTCTGCAGTTCCCCACCCCTGTTTTAATTACACCTTAGACATCACTACTTATCAAACACACACACACACACACATTAGGTCTTGGGGGGTGGTTGCACTGAGTGGCATCTGGTGGACGGGGCTCTTTGGGTATGTAGGCTGCCCAGAGGGCCGCGCTCCCAGTTCTACAAGGTTGGCTGCCCCTCAATTTTAATCGCTCACTATTAGAAAATATTGAAGAGCCAGAAGGGTGAGGGGAGGGGTCTTCTCACACCCCTGCTTCCTGGTTGCTGCTCGGGAAGGAGTGGCCAGGAGGAATTAATTATTCTGCTGGTTCAGGGTCTGTGGTGGCTGGGGGGCTGCTGGCCCCATGGTGTGCCCACTGTGCTAGACCCCAGCGGAGTCAAGGGAGGGATGACGTGTGGATGTATGGGACGTGAAAGTGTGTGTGGTGATGATTGGGCCTGGGTCTGGGACTTGCTGTCGCCTGGCCTGCCTGTGCTTCTCCCAATGGGGGGGCGGCGTTGCCTCTCCCCACTCCTCGCGACTTCACCCACCTGTGGGCACGTCTTGACTGCCAGGGCTCTTGGCCAGGGGCACTGGGACAGGCGCTGACCCACTGCGTGGCTGTCTGGGGCGCTTGGCCCTCCCGGGTATTGGGTGGGGCCTCTGCCGGGGGGTTTTGGGGCGCTCGGGCTCCTGGGGCCGGGTCCGGTGCACGGCCCATGTCTGGGCGGCTGGGGCCTGGTGGGGTCGGTGGGCTGTTGCCCCTGGCTCCCGGGCGCCTCTGCCCTATGCTTATGGGGGCTCTGTCCGGGGGCTTCCACTGCTGTCTTCTGGGTGGATGCATGGTTGTCCCTGCGGTGGGCATCCTGGGTTCTGTGCTCCGTGGGGGCTGCTGGTGGCCTGGGTCTTGTGGGCCTCTCTGCCTGTTTCTGATTGCTTGGGGGGGCTGTGGATTGTGGCCGTGTACACTTATACACTCATAAGTAAGAACGGTTATCATGTAGGTCCTGTGCCATGGGTGTTGCATGTTCTCACACACACACACACAATACACATTCATTAGTCCAGTAGCAGTTGATGTATTACCATGTCGCCTCAGGTCATCTATATGCACAGTTGTGATGTATGCGATTGCCACTACTTGTGCTTGTTTTTGTTTGTTTGTGTGTTTGTTTTTTCTCTGCTTGTTTGCATGGTCCTCGCAGTGTTATGTATCGCAAAGAAAACTATTCTCATGAACTGGAAAGCGAAAAACAGTCTGTGTATTAAGCAGTTTAGAAATGTTATTTTAGATCATATTAGCATGGAAACAATGTCTGCCTCCTCAAAACATCAATTGGCTGAATTTCATTCTCTCTGGTCCCCGCTGATTAGCTTTATCACATAGTGGTGGTGGTGGGTTGCTGTCCCGTCGCTCTGGGCGGTTGGGTGTGTGCTGGGGGGGGGGGCTGTGTGGCTTTGGGCATCTGGTGGTCTCTCGGGTCGTGGGGACCGGGTTGGTCATTGCTGGGGGGGACTGTGTGTCGGGCTTGGAGGGCAGTTTTGGGGGCTTGCGGGTGGGGCTGTCTTGCTGTGTGGGGCGGGGTCCCTTAGGGGCCTTGGGGTGGTGGCTGCTGGCTCTGTACCGGGTGGCTGGGCCGCTCTGGCGTGGGTGGTGGTGCTGGGCCTGGGCCCTGGTGGCTGGGTTGCCCTGGACATGCCACAGTATGGGTGGGTTGGTGCAGGTCCTGGTGCCAGGCTTGTTGCTCTGGGACCTCCAGGGTGTCCGCAGGTGGTTGTTTTCTTTAGGGTGTTGGGGCGTGCGGTGGGGGGGGTGCTTTTCCCCTGTTGAGGGGGGGGCCTGGGTGATGGTGGGTCTCAGGCCTGGGCTGCTGCGTCTGGTGTGACCGGGTGGTTTGTTTGTTGTTGTTTGTTTGTTTTTTTGTAGAGGTCCTCCGGGCTGGGATGGGGTTGGGTTGAGTGGGGTTGGACGGGGTGGGTACTTTCTGGGGGTACAGTAGCTCCCGGAATATGGTCGCTGCAAGCCCCGAGCCTGGTGGACATCAGGCCCTCTTGATGTCTTGATGTGTTGGGTCCGAGGTAGCGGGTGCCTATTGCAGCCAGTCCCTGGCTGCCCTCTCTGGGGGAGACTAGCTCTCCCAGTGTATATCCCCATACCCCTCTCCCTTTTGGCTCCTGTACACAGCACACACTCACACATGAAGAGTTTTGGGGGCGTGTGTGTTCTGTGGGGTGTATTGGATGGGGCCACGTAGGTGGTCCCCTTGGCTGCACTCTGCAGTTCCCCGCCCCTGTTTTAATTACACCTTAGACATCACTACTTATCAAACACACACACACACACACATTAGGTCTTGGGGGGTGGTTGCACTGAGTGGCATCTGGTGGACGGGGCTCTTTGGGTATGTAGGCTGCCCAGAGGGCCGCGCTCCCAGTTCTACAAGGTTGGCTGCCCCTCAATTTTAATCGCTCACTATTAGAAAATATTGAAGAGCCAGAAGGGTGAGGGGAGGGGTCTTCTCACACCCCTGCTTCCTGGTTGCTGCTCGGGAAGGAGTGGCCAGGAGGAATTAATTATTCTGCTGGTTCAGGGTCTGTGGTGGCTGGGGGGCTGCTGGCCCCATGGTGTGCCCACTGTGCTAGACCCCAGCGGAGTCAAGGGAGGGATGACGTGTGGATGTGTGGATGTATGGGACGTGAAAGTGTGTGTGGTGATGATTGGGCCTGGGTCTGGGACTTGCTGTCGCCTGGCCTGCCTGTGCTTCTCCCAATGGGGGGGCGGCGTTGCCTCTCCCCACTCCTCGCGACTTCACCCACCTGTGGGCACGTCTTGACTGCCAGGGCTCTTGGCCAGGGGCACTGGGGCAGGCGCTGACCCACTGCGTGGCTGTCTGGGGCGCTTGGCCCTCCCGGGTATTGGGTGGGGCCTCTGCCGGGGGGTTTTGGGGCGCTCGGGCTCCTGGGGCCGGGTCCGGTGCACGGCCCATGTCTGGGCGGCTGGGGCCTGGTGGGGTCGGTGGGCTGTTGCCCCTGGCTCCCGGGCGCCTCTGCCCTATGCTTATGGGGGCTCTGTCCGGGGGCTTCCACTGCTGTCTTCTGGGTGGATGCGTGGTTGTCCCTGTGGTGGGCATCCTGGGTTCTGTGCTCCGTGGGGGCTGCTGGTGGCCTGGGTCTTGTGGGCCTCTCTGCCTGTTTCTGATTGCTTGGGGGGGCTGTGGATTGTGGCCGTGTACACTTATACACTCATAAGTAAGAACGGTTATCATGTAGGTCCTGTGCCATGGGTGTTGCATGTTCTCACACACACACACACAATACACATTCATTAGTCCAGTAGCAGTTGATGTATTACCATGTCGCCTCAGGTCATCTATATGCACAGTTGTGATGTATGCGATTGCCACTACTTGTGCTTGTTTTTGTTTGTTTGTGTGTTTGTTTTTTCTCTGCTTGTTTGCATGGTCCTCGCAGTGTTATGTATCGCAAAATAAACTATTCTCATGAACTGGAAAGCGAAAAACAGTCTGTGTATTAAGCAGTTTAGAAATGTTATTTTAGATCATATTAGCATGGAAACAATGTCTGCCTCCTCAAAACATCAATTGGCTGAATTTCATTCTCTCTGGTCCCCGCTGATTAGCTTTATCACATAGTGGTGGTGGTGGGTTGCTGTCCCGTCGCTCTGGGCGGTTGGGTGTGTGCTGGGGGGGGGCTGCGTGGCTTTGGGCATCTGGTGGTCTCTCGGGTCGTGGGGACCGGGTTGGTCATTGCTGGGGGGGACTGTGTGTCGGGCTTGGAGGGCAGTTTTGGGGGCTTGTGGGTGGGGCTGTCTTGCTGTGTGGGGCGGGGTCCCTTAGGGGCCTTGGGGTGGTGGCTGCTGGCTCTGTACCGGGTGGCTGGGCCGCTCTGGCGTGGGTGGTGGTGCTGGGCCTGGGCCCTGGTGGCTGGGTTGCCCTGGACATGCCACAGTATGGGTGGGTTGGTGCAGGTCCTGGTGCCAGGCTTGTTGCTCTGGGACCTCCAGGGTGTCCGCAGGTGGTTGTTTTCTTTAGGGTGTTGGGGCGTGCGGTGGGGGGGGTGCTTTTCCCCTGTTGAGGGGGGGGCCTGGGTGATGGTGGGTCTCAGGCCCGGGCTGCTGCGTCTGGTGTGACCGGGTGGTTTGTTTGTTGTTGTTTGTTTGTTTTTTTTGTAGAGGTCCTCCGGGCTGGGATGGGGTTGGGTTGAGTGGGGTTGGACGGGGTGGGTACTTTCTGGGGGTACAGTAGCTCCCGGAATATGGTCGCTGCAAGCCCCGAGCCTGGTGGACATCAGGCCCTCTTGATGTCTTGATGTGTTGGGTCCGAGGTAGCGGGTGCCTATTGCAGCCAGTCCCTGGCTGCCCTCTCTGGGGGAGACTAGCTCTCCCAGTGTATATCCCCATACCCCTCTCCCTTTTGGCTCCTGTACACAGCACACACTCACACATGAAGAGTTTTGGGGGCGTGTGTGTTCTGTGGGGTGTATTGGATGGGGCCACGTAGGTGGTCCCCTTGGCTGCACTCTGCAGTTCCCCGCCCCTGTTTTAATTACACCTTAGACATCACTACTTATCAAACACACACACACACACACATTAGGTCTTGGGGGGTGGTTGCACTGAGTGGCATCTGGTGGACGGGGCTCTTTGGGTATGTAGGCTGCCCAGAGGGCCGCGCTCCCAGTTCTACAAGGTTGGCTGCCCCTCAATTTTAATCGCTCACTATTAGAAAATATTGAAGAGCCAGAAGGGTGAGGGGAGGGGTCTTCTCACACCCCTGCTTCCTGGTTGCTGCTCGGGAAGGAGTGGCCAGGAGGAATTAATTATTCTGCTGGTTCAGGGTCTGTGGTGGCTGGGGGGCTGCTGGCCCCATGGTGTGCCCACTGTGCTAGACCCCAGCGGAGTCAAGGGAG
Source organism: Leuresthes tenuis (assembly GCF_036924035.1). Lineage (NCBI taxonomy): Eukaryota > Metazoa > Chordata > Actinopteri > Atheriniformes > Atherinopsidae > Leuresthes > Leuresthes tenuis. The sequence goes on along the minus strand of NW_027325355.1, from coordinate 42,729,836 downwards.
GGATGACGTGTGGATGTGTGGATGTATGGGACGTGAAAGTGTGTGTGGTGATGATTGGGCCTGGGTCTGGGACTTGCTGTCGCCTGGCCTGCCTGTGCTTCTCCCAATGGGGGGGCGGCGTTGCCTCTCCCCACTCCTCGCGACTTCACCCACCTGTGGGCACGTCTTGACTGCCAGGGCTCTTGGCCAGGGGCACTGGGGCAGGCGCTGACCCACTGCGTGGCTGTCTGGGGCGCTTGGCCCTCCCGGGTATTGGGTGGGGCCTCTGCCGGGGGGTTTTGGGGCGCTCGGGCTCCTGGGGCCGGGTCCGGTGCACGGCCCATGTCTGGGCGGCTGGGGCCTGGTGGGGTCGGTGGGCTGTTGCCCCTGGCTCCCGGGCGCCTCTGCCCTATGCTTATGGGGGCTCTGTCCGGGGGCTTCCACTGCTGTCTTCTGGGTGGATGCGTGGTTGTCCCTGTGGTGGGCATCCTGGGTTCTGTGCTCCGTGGGGGCTGCTGGTGGCCTGGGTCTTGTGGGCCTCTCTGCCTGTTTCTGATTGCTTGGGGGGGCTGTGGATTGTGGCCGTGTACACTTATACACTCATAAGTAAGAACGGTTATCATGTAGGTCCTGTGCCATGGGTGTTGCATGTTCTCACACACACACACACAATACACATTCATTAGTCCAGTAGCAGTTGATGTATTACCATGTCGCCTCAGGTCATCTATATGCACAGTTGTGATGTATGCGATTGCCACTACTTGTGCTTGTTTTTGTTTGTTTGTGTGTTTGTTTTTTCTCTGCTTGTTTGCATGGTCCTCGCAGTGTTATGTATCGCAAAGAAAACTATTCTCATGAACTGGAAAGCGAAAAACAGTCTGTGTATTAAGCAGTTTAGAAATGTTATTTTAGATCATATTAGCATGGAAACAATGTCTGCCTCCTCAAAACATCAATTGGCTGAATTTCATTCTCTCTGGTCCCCGCTGATTAGCTTTATCACATAGTGGTGGTGGTGGGTTGCTGTCCCGTCGCTCTGGGCGGTTGGGTGTGTGCTGGGGGGGGGCTGTGTGGCTTTGGGCATCTGGTGGTCTCTCGGGTCGTGGGGACCGGGTTGGTCATTGCTGGGGGGGACTGTGTGTCGGGCTTGGAGGGCAGTTTTGGGGGCTTGCGGGTGGGGCTGTCTTGCTGTGTGGGGCGGGGTCCCTTAGGGGCCTTGGGGTGGTGGCTGCTGGCTCTGTACCGGGTGGCTGGGCCGCTCTGGCGTGGGTGGTGGTGCTGGGCCTGGGCCCTGGTGGCTGGGTTGCCCTGGACATGCCACAGTATGGGTGGGTTGGTGCAGGTCCTGGTGCCAGGCTTGTTGCTCTGGGACCTCTAGGGTGTCCGCAGGTGGTTGTTTTCTTTAGGGTGTTGGGGCGTGCGGTGGGGGGGGGGTCCTTTTCCCCTGTTGAGGGGGGGGCCTGGGTGATGGTGGGTCTCAGGCCCGGGCTGCTGCGTCTGGTGTGACCGGGTGGTTTGTTTGTTGTTGTTTGTTTGTTTTTTTGTAAAGGTCCTCCGGGGTGGGATGGTGTTGGGTTGAGTGGGGTTGGACGGGGTGGGTACTTTCTGGGGGTACAGTAGCTCCCGGAATATGGTCGCTGCAAGCCCCGAGCCTGGTGGACATCAGGCCCTCTTGATGTCCTGATGTGTTGGGTCCGAGGTAGCGGGTGCCTATTGCAGCCAGTCCCTGGCTGCCCTCTCTGGGGGAGACTAGCTCTCCCAGTGTATATCCCCATACCCCTCTCCCTTTTGGCTCCTGTACACAGCACACACTCACACATGAAGGGTTTTGGGGGCGTGTGTGTTCTGTGGGGTGTAGTGGATGGGGCCACGTAGGCGGTCCCCTTGGCTGCACTCTGCAGTTCCCCACCCCTGTTTTAATTACACCTTAGACATCACTACTTATCAAACACACACACACACACACATTACGTCTTGGGGGGTGGTTGCACTGAGTGGCATCTGGTGGACGGGGCTCTTTGGGTATGTAGGCTGCCCAGAGGGCCGCGCTCCCAGTTCTACAAGGTTGGCTGCCCCTCAATTTTAATCGCTCACTATTAGAAAATATTGAAGAGCCAGAAGGGTGAGGGGAGGGGTCTTCTCACACCCCTGCTTCCTGGTTGCTGCTCGGGAAGGAGTGGCCAGGAGGAATTAATTATTCTGCTGGTTCAGGGTCTGTGGTGGCTGGGGGGCTGCTGGCCCCATGGTGTGCCCACTGTGCTAGACCCCAGCGGAGTCAAGGGAGGGATGACGTGTGGATGTGTGGATGTATGGGACGTGAAAGTGTGTGTGGTGATGATTGGGCCTGGGTCTGGGACTTGCTGTCGCCTGGCCTGCCTGTGCTTCTCCCAATGGGGGGGCGGCGTTGCCTCTCCCCACTCCTCGCGACTTCACCCACCTGTGGGCACGTCTTGACTGCCAGGGCTCTTGGCCAGGGGCACTGGGACAGGCGCTGACCCACTGCGTGGCTGTCTGGGGCGCTTGGCCCTCCCGGGTATTGGGTGGGGCCTCTGCCGGGGGGTTTTGGGGCGCTCGGGCTCCTGGGGCCGGGTCCGGTGCACGGCCCATGTCTGGGCGGCTGGGGCCTGGTGGTGTCGGTGGGCTGTTGCCCCTGGCTCCCGGGCGCCTCTGCCCTATGCTTATGGGGGCTCTGTCCGGGGGCTTCCACTGCTGTCTTCTGGGTGGATGCGTGGTTGTCCCTGCGGTGGGCATCCTGGGTTCTGTGCTCCGTGGGGGCTGCTGGTGGCCTGGGTCTTGTGGGCCTCTCTGCCTGTTTCTGATTGCTTGGGGGGGCTGTGGATTGTGGCCGTGTACACTTATACACTCATAAGTAAGAACGGTTATCATGTAGGTCCTGTGCCATGGGTGTTGCATGTTCTCACACACACACACACAATACACATTCATTAGTCCAGTAGCAGTTGATGTATTACCATGTCGCCTCAGGTCATCTATATGCACAGTTGTGATGTATGCGATTGCCACTACTTGTGCTTGTTTTTGTTTGTTTGTGTGTTTGTTTTTTCTCTGCTTGTTTGCATGGTCCTCGCAGTGTTATGTATCGCAAAGAAAACTATTCTCATGAACTGGAAAGCGAAAAACAGTCTGTGTATTAAGCAGTTTAGAAATGTTATTTTAGATCATATTAGCATGGAAACAATGTCTGCCTCCTCAAAACATCAATTGGCTGAATTTCATTCTCTCTGGTCCCCGCTGATTAGCTTTATCACATAGTGGTGGTGGTGGGTTGCTGTCCCGTCGCTCTGGGCGGTTGGGTGTGTGCTGGGGGGGGGCTGCGTGGCTTTGGGCATCTGGTGGTCTCTCGGGTCGTGGGGACCGGGTTGGTCATTGCTGGGGGGGACTGTGTGTCGGGCTTGGAGGGCAGTTTTGGGGGCTTGTGGGTGGGGCTGTCTTGCTGTGTGGGGCGGGGTCCCTTAGGGGCCTTGGGGTGGTGGCTGCTGGCTCTGTACCGGGTGGCTGGGCCGCTCTGGCGTGGGTGGTGGTGCTGGGCCTGGGCCCTGGTGGCTGGGTTGCCCTGGACATGCCACAGTATGGGTGGGTTGGTGCAGGTCCTGGTGCCAGGCTTGTTGCTCTGGGACCTCCAGGGTGTCCGCAGGTGGTTGTTTTCTTTAGGGTGTTGGGGCGTGCGGTGGGGGGGGTGCTTTTCCCCTGTTGAGGGGGGGGCCTGGGTGATGGTGGGTCTCAGGCCCGGGCTGCTGCGTCTGGTGTGACCGGGTGGTTTGTTTGTTGTTGTTTGTTTGTTTTTTTTGTAGAGGTCCTCCGGGCTGGGATGGGGTTGGGTTGAGTGGGGTTGGACGGGGTGGGTACTTTCTGGGGGTACAGTAGCTCCCGGAATATGGTCGCTGCAAGCCCCGAGCCTGGTGGACATCAGGCCCTCTTGATGTCTTGATGTGTTGGGTCCGAGGTAGCGGGTGCCTATTGCAGCCAGTCCCTGGCTGCCCTCTCTGGGGGAGACTAGCTCTCCCAGTGTATATCCCCATACCCCTCTCCCTTTTGGCTCCTGTACACAGCACACACTCACACATGAAGAGTTTTGGGGGCGTGTGTGTTCTGTGGGGTGTATTGGATGGGGCCACGTAGGTGGTCCCCTTGGCTGCACTCTGCAGTTCCCCGCCCCTGTTTTAATTACACCTTAGACATCACTACTTATCAAACACACACACACACACACATTAGGTCTTGGGGGGTGGTTGCACTGAGTGGCATCTGGTGGACGGGGCTCTTTGGGTATGTAGGCTGCCCAGAGGGCCGCGCTCCCAGTTCTACAAGGTTGGCTGCCCCTCAATTTTAATCGCTCACTATTAGAAAATATTGAAGAGCCAGAAGGGTGAGGGGAGGGGTCTTCTCACACCCCTGCTTCCTGGTTGCTGCTCGGGAAGGAGTGGCCAGGAGGAATTAATTATTCTGCTGGTTCAGGGTCTGTGGTGGCTGGGGGGCTGCTGGCCCCATGGTGTGCCCACTGTGCTAGACCCCAGCGGAGTCAAGGGAGGGATGACGTGTGGATGTGTGGATGTATGGGACGTGAAAGTGTGTGTGGTGATGATTGGGCCTGGGTCTGGGACTTGCTGTCGCCTGGCCTGCCTGTGCTTCTCCCAATGGGGGGGCGGCGTTGCCTCTCCCCACTCCTCGCGACTTCACCCACCTGTGGGCACGTCTTGACTGCCAGGGCTCTTGGCCAGGGGCACTGGGGCAGGCGCTGACCCACTGCGTGGCTGTCTGGGGCGCTTGGCCCTCCCGGGTATTGGGTGGGGCCTCTGCCGGGGGGTTTTGGGGCGCTCGGGCTCCTGGGGCCGGGTCCGGTGCACGGCCCATGTCTGGGCGGCTGGGGCCTGGTGGGGTCGGTGGGCTGTTGCCCCTGGCTCCCGGGCGCCTCTGCCCTATGCTTATGGGGGCTCTGTCCGGGGGCTTCCACTGCTGTCTTCTGGGTGGATGCGTGGTTGTCCCTGTGGTGGGCATCCTGGGTTCTGTGCTCCGTGGGGGCTGCTGGTGGCCTGGGTCTTGTGGGCCTCTCTGCCTGTTTCTGATTGCTTGGGGGGGCTGTGGATTGTGGCCGTGTACACTTATACACTCATAAGTAAGAACGGTTATCATGTAGGTCCTGTGCCATGGGTGTTGCATGTTCTCACACACACACACACAATACACATTCATTAGTCCAGTAGCAGTTGATGTATTACCATGTCGCCTCAGGTCATCTATATGCACAGTTGTGATGTATGCGATTGCCACTACTTGTGCTTGTTTTTGTTTGTTTGTGTGTTTGTTTTTTCTCTGCTTGTTTGCATGGTCCTCGCAGTGTTATGTATCGCAAAGAAAACTATTCTCATGAACTGGAAAGCGAAAAACAGTCTGTGTATTAAGCAGTTTAGAAATGTTATTTTAGATCATATTAGCATGGAAACAATGTCTGCCTCCTCAAAACATCAATTGGCTGAATTTCATTCTCTCTGGTCCCCGCTGATTAGCTTTATCACATAGTGGTGGTGGTGGGTTGCTGTCCCGTCGCTCTGGGCGGTTGGGTGTGTGCTGGGGGGGGGCTGTGTGGCTTTGGGCATCTGGTGGTCTCTCGGGTCGTGGGGACCGGGTTGGTCATTGCTGGGGGGGACTGTGTGTCGGGCTTGGAGGGCAGTTTTGGGGGCTTGCGGGTGGGGCTGTCTTGCTGTGTGGGGCGGGGTCCCTTAGGGGCCTTGGGGTGGTGGCTGCTGGCTCTGTACCGGGTGGCTGGGCCGCTCTGGCGTGGGTGGTGGTGCTGGGCCTGGGCCCTGGTGGCTGGGTTGCCCTGGACATGCCACAGTATGGGTGGGTTGGTGCAGGTCCTGGTGCCAGGCTTGTTGCTCTGGGACCTCTAGGGTGTCCGCAGGTGGTTGTTTTCTTTAGGGTGTTGGGGCGTGCGGTGGGGGGGGGGGTCCTTTTCCCCTGTTGAGGGGGGGGCCTGGGTGATGGTGGGTCTCAGGCCCGGGCTGCTGCGTCTGGTGTGACCGGGTGGTTTGTTTGTTGTTGTTTGTTTGTTTTTTTGTAAAGGTCCTCCGGGGTGGGATGGTGTTGGGTTGAGTGGGGTTGGACGGGGTGGGTACTTTCTGGGGGTACAGTAGCTCCCGGAATATGGTCGCTGCAAGCCCCGAGCCTGGTGGACATCAGGCCCTCTTGATGTCCTGATGTGTTGGGTCCGAGGTAGCGGGTGCCTATTGCAGCCAGTCCCTGGCTGCCCTCTCTGGGGGAGACTAGCTCTCCCAGTGTATATCCCCATACCCCTCTCCCTTTTGGCTCCTGTACACAGCACACACTCACACATGAAGGGTTTTGGGGGCGTGTGTGTTCTGTGGGGTGTAGTGGATGGGGCCACGTAGGCGGTCCCCTTGGCTGCACTCTGCAGTTCCCCACCCCTGTTTTAATTACACCTTAGACATCACTACTTATCAAACACACACACACACACACATTACGTCTTGGGGGGTGGTTGCACTGAGTGGCATCTGGTGGACGGGGCTCTTTGGGTATGTAGGCTGCCCAGAGGGCCGCGCTCCCAGTTCTACAAGGTTGGCTGCCCCTCAATTTTAATCGCTCACTATTAGAAAATATTGAAGAGCCAGAAGGGTGAGGGGAGGGGTCTTCTCACACCCCTGCTTCCTGGTTGCTGCTCGGGAAGGAGTGGCCAGGAGGAATTAATTATTCTGCTGGTTCAGGGTCTGTGGTGGCTGGGGGGCTGCTGGCCCCATGGTGTGCCCACTGTGCTAGACCCCAGCGGAGTCAAGGGAGGGATGACGTGTGGATGTGTGGATGTATGGGACGTGAAAGTGTGTGTGGTGATGATTGGGCCTGGGTCTGGGACTTGCTGTCGCCTGGCCTGCCTGTGCTTCTCCCAATGGGGGGGCGGCGTTGCCTCTCCCCACTCCTCGCGACTTCACCCACCTGTGGGCACGTCTTGACTGCCAGGGCTCTTGGCCAGGGGCACTGGGACAGGCGCTGACCCACTGCGTGGCTGTCTGGGGCGCTTGGCCCTCCCGGGTATTGGGTGGGGCCTCTGCCGGGGGGTTTTGGGGCGCTCGGGCTCCTGGGGCCGGGTCCGGTGCACGGCCCATGTCTGGGCGGCTGGGGCCTGGTGGTGTCGGTGGGCTGTTGCCCCTGGCTCCCGGGCGCCTCTGCCCTATGCTTATGGGGGCTCTGTCCGGGGGCTTCCACTGCTGTCTTCTGGGTGGATGCGTGGTTGTCCCTGCGGTGGGCATCCTGGGTTCTGTGCTCCGTGGGGGCTGCTGGTGGCCTGGGTCTTGTGGGCCTCTCTGCCTGTTTCTGATTGCTTGGGGGGGCTGTGGATTGTGGCCGTGTACACTTATACACTCATAAGTAAGAACGGTTATCATGTAGGTCCTGTGCCATGGGTGTTGCATGTTCTCACACACACACACACAATACACATTCATTAGTCCAGTAGCAGTTGATGTATTACCATGTCGCCTCAGGTCATCTATATGCACAGTTGTGATGTATGCGATTGCCACTACTTGTGCTTGTTTTTGTTTGTTTGTGTGTTTGTTTTTTCTCTGCTTGTTTGCATGGTCCTCGCAGTGTTATGTATCGCAAAGAAAACTATTCTCATGAACTGGAAAGCGAAAAACAGTCTGTGTATTAAGCAGTTTAGAAATGTTATTTTAGATCATATTAGCATGGAAACAATGTCTGCCTCCTCAAAACATCAATTGGCTGAATTTCATTCTCTCTGGTCCCCGCTGATTAGCTTTATCACATAGTGGTGGTGGTGGGTTGCTGTCCCGTCGCTCTGGGCGGTTGGGTGTGTGCTGGGGGGGGGCTGTGTGGCTTTGGGCATCTGGTGGTCTCTCGGGTCGTGGGGACCGGGTTGGTCATTGCTGGGGGGGACTGTGTGTCGGGCTTGGAGGGCAGTTTTGGGGGCTTGCGGGTGGGGCTGTCTTGCTGTGTGGGGCGGGGTCCCTTAGGGGCCTTGGGGTGGTGGCTGCTGGCTCTGTACCGGGTGGCTGGGCCGCTCTGGCGTGGGTGGTGGTGCTGGGCCTGGGCCCTGGTGGCTGGGTTGCCCTGGACATGCCACAGTATGGGTGGGTTGGTGCAGGTCCTGGTGCCAGTGTTGGGTCCGAGGTAGCGGGTGCCTATTGCAGCCAGTCCCTGGCTGCCCTCTCTGGGGGAGACTAGCTCTCCCAGTGTATATCCCCATACCCCTCTCCCTTTTGGCTCCTGTACACAGCACACACTCACACATGAAGAGTTTTGGGGGCGTGTGTGTTCTGTGGGGTGTATTGGATGGGGCCACGTAGGTGGTCCCCTTGGCTGCACTCTGCAGTTCCCCGCCCCTGTTTTAATTACACCTTAGACATCACTACTTATCAAACACACACACACACACACATTAGGTCTTGGGGGGTGGTTGCACTGAGTGGCATCTGGTGGACGGGGCTCTTTGGGTATGTAGGCTGCCCAGAGGGCCGCGCTCCCAGTTCTACAAGGTTGGCTGCCCCTCAATTTTAATCGCTCACTATTAGAAAATATTGAAGAGCCAGAAGGGTGAGGGGAGGGGTCTTCTCACACCCCTGCTTCCTGGTTGCTGCTCGGGAAGGAGTGGCCAGGAGGAATTAATTATTCTGCTGGTTCAGGGTCTGTGGTGGCTGGGGGGCTGCTGGCCCCATGGTGTGCCCACTGTGCTAGACCCCAGCGGAGTCAAGGGAGGGATGACGTGTGGATGTGTGGATGTATGGGACGTGAAAGTGTGTGTGGTGATGATTGGGCCTGGGTCTGGGACTTGCTGTCGCCTGGCCTGCCTGTGCTTCTCCCAATGGGGGGGCAGCGTTGCCTCTCCCCACTCCTCGCGACTTCACCCACCTGTGGGCACGTCTTGACTGCCAGGGCTCTTGGCCAGGGGCACTGGGGCAGGCGCTGACCCACTGCGTGGCTGTCTGGGGCGCTTGGCCCTCCCGGGTATTGGGTGGGGCCTCTGCCGGGGGGTTTTGGGGCGCTCGGGCTCCTGGGGCCGGGTCCGGTGCACGGCCCATGTCTGGGCGGCTGGGGCCTGGTGGGGTCGGTGGGCTGTTGCCCCTGGCTCCCGGGCGCCTCTGCCCTATGCTTATGGGGGCTCTGTCCGGGGGCTTCCACTGCTGTCTTCTGGGTGGATGCGTGGTTGTCCCTGTGGTGGGCATCCTGGGTTCTGTGCTCCGTGGGGGCTGCTGGTGGCCTGGGTCTTGTGGGCCTCTCTGCCTGTTTCTGATTGCTTGGGGGGGCTGTGGATTGTGGCCGTGTACACTTATACACTCATAAGTAAGAACGGTTATCATGTAGGTCCTGTGCCATGGGTGTTGCATGTTCTCACACACACACACACAATACACATTCATTAGTCCAGTAGCAGTTGATGTATTACCATGTCGCCTCAGGTCATCTATATGCACAGTTGTGTTGTATGCGATTGCCACTACTTGTGCTTGTTTTTGTTTGTTTGTGTGTTTGTTTTTTCTCTGCTTGTTTGCATGGTCCTCGCAGTGTTATGTATCGCAAAGAAAACTATTCTCATGAACTGGAAAGCGAAAAACAGTCTGTGTATTAAGCAGTTTAGAAATGTTATTTTAGATTATATTAGCATGGAAACAATGTCTGCCTCCTCAAAACATCAATTGGCTGAATTTCATTCTCTCTGGTCCCCGTTGATTAGCTTTATCACATAGTGGTGGTGGTGGGTTGCTGTCCCGTCGCTCTGGGCGGTTGGGTGTGTGCTGGGGGGGGGGGGCTGTGTGGCTTTGGGTGTCTGGTGGTCTCTCGGGTCGTGGGGACCGGGTTGGTCATTGCTGGGGGGGACTGTGTGTCGGGCTTGGAGGGCAGTTTTGGGGGCTTGCGGGTGGGGCTGTCTTGCTGTGTGGGGCGGGGTCCCTTAGGGGCCTTGGGGTGGTGGCTGCTGGCTCTGTACCGGGTGGCTGGGCCGCTCTGGCGTGGGTGGTGGTGCTGGGCCTGGGCCCTGGTGGCTGGGCGCTGCCTTGCGCCCGGGGGGGCTGGGTTGCCCTGGACATGCCACAGTATGGGTGGGTTGGTGCAGGTCCTGGTGCCAGGCTTGTTGCTCTGGGACCTCCAGGGTATCCGCAGGTGGTTGTTTTCTTTAGGGTGTTGGGGCGTGCGGTGGGGGGGGGTGCTTTTCCCCTGTTGAGGGGGGGGCCTGGGTGATGGTGGGTCTCAGGCCCGGGCTGCTGCGTCTGGTGTGACCGGGTGGTTTGTTTGTTGTTGTTTGTTTGTTTTTTTGTAGAGGTCCTCCGGGGTGGGATGGTGTTGGGTTGAGTGGGGTTGGACGGGGTGGGTACTTTCTGGGGGTACAGTAGCTCCCGGAATATGGTCGCTGCAAGCCCCGAGCCTGGTGGACATCAGGCCCTCTTGATGTCCTGATGTGTTGGGTCCGAGGTAGCGGGTGCCTATTGCAGCCAGTCCCTGGCTGCCCTCTCTGGGGGAGACTAGCTGTCCCAGTGTATATCCCCATACCCCTCTCCCTTTTGGCTCCTGTACACAGCACACACTCACACATGAAGGGTTTTGGGGGCGTGTGTGTTCTGTGGGGTGTAGTGGATGGGGCCACGTAGGCGGTCCCCTTGGCTGCACTCTGCAGTTCCCCACCCCTGTTTTAATTACACCTTAGACATCACTACTTATCAAACACACACATACACATTAGGTCTTGCGGGGTGGTTGCACTGAGTTGCATCTGGTGGGCGGGGCTCTTTGGGTATGTAGGCTGCCCAGAGGGCCGTGCTCCCAGTTCTACCAGTTCGGGTTTGGGTCACACTTCATCAACTGGATAAGGATATTATATAGCTCCCCAAATGCAAGTGTCAGGACAAATGATCAAACTTCTCCAAGCTTCAGTCTGCAGAGAGGTACAAGACCGGGTTGCCCACTTTCTCCCTCACAATACTTTATATATTTTTGATAGTAGTTTTGGGGTGCAGATGCTTAGAAATTCTGCTACCCTAATCGGGAGTTGTAAGTCTGGTTGGTGGAGGATATATTTCTTTCTTATTATAGACTTAAGTTGTTGATATTCTAGGAATTTATTGCTGCCTATCTCATGTTGTGATATGAGCTCATCAAATGAAATAAAATTTCCATTTTGGATTATATGTTCCAGATGTTTGATTCCTTTGATCTTCCACAGAGTAAAGTTTAGCATTTTTTTGTTTTGCAGGATGTCAGGATTGTTCCAGATGGGTGTAAGCTTACACGGGACAAGTGAAGACTTTGTTATTTTTAGAAATTCCCACCAGGCTGTCAGAGAGGTGCTGATGTTAATGCTTTTAAAACATTTGTGATTTTTTTACGTTTTGACTAATAAGTGGCAGGTCAGAGATTTCCAGATTATCACACAATGCTTGTTCTATATTTATCCATGGTTCATCTATTGGGCTAGGTTTAAACCATTTTGATATATACTGTAACCTATTGGCTAAGGAATAGCGCTGAAAATGAGGTAAATCTAATCCACCACTTTCCTTGGTTTTCTGTAGCGTTTTTAAACTAATACGTGGTGGTTTGTTTTTCCACAGAAATTTGGAGATGCATGAATCTAGTGACTTAAACCAAGTAGCAGGTGGTTTTATGGGGATCATTGAGAACAAATAGTTAACTTTTGGTAGTATCATCATTTTAATGGTTGTAACTCTCCCCATAAGTGATATAGCTAAGAACTTCCAACAAGAGAGATCGTCCTCTACTGTCTTTAATAATTGCACATAATTTAGCTTTGTTAGCTCTGAGAGCCTGGAGGAAATGTTTATGCCTAAATATCTAATATTTCCTGACTGTAAAGTGATCGCATGTATATTCTGGACCCTACAGTTAATGGGCAGAACTGTGGTCTTAGACCAATTGATAGAGTAGTCAGAAAGTGCTGAGAATTTATTTATGAGTGTGATCGTGTGAGTGAGAGACGTCTGTGAGTTGTGGAGGAAAAGTAATACATCATCAGCATAAAGACTTATTTTATGCTCAATTATTTTGGGGTTGGATGCCTTTAATATTTCTATCTTGTCTGTTAGCAGCTGCTAAAGGTTCGATGAAAATAGCAAAAAGTGATGGAGAAAGTGGGCAACCCTGTCTTGTACCTCTCTGCAGACTGAAGCTTGGAGAAGTTTGATCATTTGTCCCGACACTTGCATTTGAGGAGCTATATAATATCCTTATCCAGTTGATGAAGTGTGACCCAAACCCGAATTTTTTTAATGCTGCGAATAAAAATTTCCAGTTCACTCGATCAAATGCTTTTTCTGCATCTAGAGAGACTATTGTGGTTTCCAGGTTGTCGATGGTAGAATCGTCTATGAGATTAATTAGCCTGTGAGTGTTAGTGGATGAGTGTCTACCCTTTATGAAACCTGTCTAGTCAGGATGTATTATAAGTGCAGTTATTTTTTCTATTCTTTTGGCGAGGGCTTTACAAATTATTTTGAGGTCTGCATTTATTAGAGTTATTGGGCGGTAGCTGGATGGAAGTATGGGGTCTTTTCCTAGTTTCTGTAGCAGGATAATGTTAGCAGAGTTCATGTGTGGGGATAATCTGCCATTCTGCTTAACTTGTAATACCATTTTGTGAAATGCAGGTGCCAAAACAGTCCAAAATTCTTTGTAGAACTCTGCTGGAAAACCATCTGGTGGCCACCCGGGGCTTTGTTACTAGGCATATGTTGAAGGGCTTCATGGAGTATGGGTGGGTTGGTGCAGGTCCTGGTGCCAGGCTTGTTGCTCTGGGACCTCCAGGGTGTCCGCAGGTGGTTGTTTTCTTTAGGGTGTTGGGGCGTGCGGTGGGCGTTGTGCTTTTCCCCTGTTGGGGGGGTGGCCTGGGTGATGGTGGATCTCAGGCCCGGGCTGCTGCGTCTGGTGTGACCGGGTGGTTTGTTTGTTGTTGTTTGTTTGTTTGTTTGTAGAGGTCCTCCGGAGTGGGGTGGGGTTGGGTTGAGTGGGGTGGGGTTGGGTGCGTACCTTCTGGGGATACAGTCGCTGCAGGCCCCGAGCCTGGTGGACATCAGGCCCTCCTGCCCTGTGTTGGGTCCCAGGTAGTGGGGGTGCATATTGCAGCCAGTCCCCCGGTGTATATCCCCATACCCCTCTCCCTTTTGGCTCCTGTACACAGCACGCTGTGTGCCCGCTGCGCTACACCCCAGCGGAGTCAAGGGAGGGAGGACGTGTGGATGTGTGGATGTATGGGACGTCAAAGTGTGTGTGGTGATGATTGGGCCTGGGTCTGGGACTTGCCATCGCCTAGCCTGCCTGTGCTTCTCCCAATAGGGGGGCGGCGTTGCCTCTCCCCACTGCTCGCAACTTCACCCACCTGTGGGCACGTCGTGACTCCCAGTAACTTGGCCAGGGAAGCTGGGGCAGGCGCTTGACCCACTGCGTGGCTGTCTGTGGTGCTTGGCCCTCCCGGGTATTGGGTGGGGCCTCTGCCGGGGGGTTTTGGGGCGTTTTGGGTTCCTGGGGCCCGGGTCCGTGGCCTGGTGGGGTCGGTGGGCTGTTGTCCCTGGCTCCCGGGGGGCCTCTGCCCTATGCTTATGGGGGCTCTGTCCGGGGGCTTCCACTGCTGTCTACTGGGTGGATGCGTGGTTGTCCCTGCGGTGGGCATCCTGGGTTCTGTGCTCCGTGGGGGCTGCTGGTGGCCTGGGTCTTGTGGGCCTCTCTGCCTGCTTCTGATTGCTTGGGGGGGGCTGTGGATTGTGGCACTCATAACTAAGCACGGTTATCATGTAGGTCCTGTGCCATGGGTGTTGCATGTTCCCCCCCCACACACACACACAACACACATTCATTAGTCCAGTAGCAGTTGATGTATTACCATGTCGCCTCAGGTCATCTATATCCACAGTTGTGTTGTATGCGATTGCCACTACTTGTGCTTGTTGTTGTTTGTTCTCTGCTTGTCTGCTTTCAGGTGCTCCTGGTGGCGCAAAGGCTGGATTCGCAACAGAGACCATGGATTATTGTCTGTTTTGTTTTTTTACAGGTGTAGCAGCTGGTTGTCTGGTTTTTGTTTCTTTTTTTGTTCTGTTTCCTCTTCTTTCCTTTTCCCCCGGTCCGGTTCAGTTCCATTACATGTTATATATAACAAGAAATAAATAAATGGGCATCAAGGGGAGCTTTACATTTATAAAACTTCCCTTGGCAAAGCAAATCAGTTTGGCATAAAAGGTATTCACAATTCTGCTGCCATAATGCTGAACAGAACAAGGGAAAAAAGTGAAGGAATTCATTTTACAGCTAAATCCTCATAAAGAGCGTATTGCTCAACCATAAGTGTGGTTCTTTCTCATACAAGGTTATACAAAGAAGTTTATGTTTGAAACCAGCTTAAACATGGACAAATATGAAGGACAAAGCAGTTTTAACTTGGTTTGAGTGAAGCAATTCATTTTATGGCAATATCTGAAATCTTGACTATCTACTTAAAAGAAAGCGAATTTCGGATTCCAGAAGAACGTGTGGTTCTTTCTCATATAAGGTAATATAAAGAAGTTTATACTTGAAACCAGCTTAGACATGGATAAATAAGAAGGACAAAGCAGTTTTAACTTGGTTGAAGTGAAGGAATTCATTTTACAGCAAAATCCTGAATCGTGCATAACTCCTCATAAGGAGTGTATTGCTCAACCGTAAGGGATGCTCTTTCTCATACAAGGTTATAAAAAGAAGTTTATGTTTGAAACCAGCTTAAACATGGACAAATATGAAGGACAAAGCAGTTTTAACTTGGTTTGAATGAAGCAATTCATTTTATGGCAATATCTGAAATCTTGACTATCTCCTTAAAAGAAAGCGAATTTCGGATTCCAGAAGAACGTGTGGTTCTTTTTCATATAAGGTAATATAAAGAAGTTTATACTTGAAACCAGCTTAGACATGGATAAATAAGAAGGACAAAGCAGTTTTAACTTGGTTGAAGTGAAGGATTTCATTTTACAGCAAAATCCTGAAACGTGCATTACTCCTCATAAGGAGTGTATTGCTCAAACATGTTTTGTTTTTTTCTCATACAAGATTATAAAAAGAAATTTATGTTTGAAACCATCTTAAACATTGACAAATATGAAGGACAAAGCAGTTTTAACTTGGTTTGAGTGAAGCAATTCATTTTATGGCAATATCTGAAATCTTCACTATCTCCTTGAAAGAAAGCGAATTTCGGATTCTAGAAGAACAAGTGTGGTTCTTTCTCATATAAGGTAATATAAAGAAGTTTATACTCGAAACCAGCTTAGACATGGATAAATAAGAAGGACAAAGCAGTTTTAACTTGGTTGAAGTGAAGGATTTCATTTTACAGCAAAATCCTGAAACGTGCATTACTCCTCATAAGGAGTGTATTGCTCAAACATGTGTTTTTTTTCTCATACAAGATTATAAAAAGAAATTTATGTTTGAAACCATCTTAAACATTGACAAATATGAAGGACAAAGCAGTTTTAACTTGGTTTGAGTGAAGCAATTCATTTTATGGCAATATCTGAAATCTTCACTATCTCCTTGAAAGAAAGCGAATTTCGGATTCTAGAAGAACAAGTGTGGTTCTTTCTCATATAAGGTAATATAAAGAAGTTTATCATTGAAACCAGCGTAGACGTGGATAAATATGAAGGACAAAGCAGTTTTAACTTGGTTTAAGTGAAGGAATTCATAGTTAGCAGTTCCTTGATGAGGGATATTTCAGACACCAAAATCCATTTTCTAAAGAGAAATAAAGAGAAAACAACAATCACTTCTGTTAAAGACTGAAAAAGAAATGTCACCCATGAAATCAACAATGCTTTTAGGGACTTCTATAAAACCTTATATTCATCACAAAATGATCCATCAGACAGTAACATAGATCAGTTTCTTAGTAATATCAACCTTCCAAAATTACAAACCGAACAGGCAATGGCTCTGGATTCACCTCTCTCAATAGGAGAACTCCATGAAGCCCTTCAACATATGCCTAGTAACAAAGCCCCGGGTGGCCACCAGATGGTTTTCCAGCAGAGTTCTACAAAGAATTGTGGACTGTTTTGGCACTGCATTTCACAAAATGGTATTACAAGTTAAGCAGAATGGCAGATTATCCCCACACATGAACTCTGCTAACATTATCCTGCTACAGAAACCAGGAAAAGACCCCATACTTCCATCCAGCTACCGCCCAATATCTCTAATAAATGCAGGCCTCAAAATAATTTGTAAAGTCCTCGCCAAAAGAATAGAAAAAATAACTCCACTTATAATACATCCTGACCAGACAGGTTTCATAAAGGGTAGACGATCATCCACTAACACTCGCAGGCTAATTAATCTCATAGACTATTCTACCATCGACAACCTGGAAACCACAATAGTCTCTCTAGATGCAGAAAAAGCATTTGATCGAGTGAACTGGAAATTTTTATTCGCAGCATTAAAAAAATTCGGGTTTGGGTCACACTTCATCAACTGGATAAGGATATTATATAGCTCCCCAAATGCAAGTGTCAGGACAAATGATCAAACTTCTCCAAGCTTCAGTCTGCAGAGAGGTACAAGACAGGGTTGCCCACTTTCTCCATCACTTTTTGCTATTTTCATCGAACCTTTTGCAGCTGCTATCAGACAAGATAGAAATATTAAAGGCATCCAACCCCAAAATATTGAGCATAAAATAAGTCTTTATGCTGATGATGTATTACTTTTCCTCCACAACTCACAGACATCTCTCACTCACACGATCACACTCATAAATAAATTCTCAGCACTTTCTGACTACTCTATCAATTGGTCTAAGACCACAGTTCTGCCCATTAACTGTAGGGTCCAGAATATACCTGCGATCACTTTACAGTCAGGAAATATTAGATATTTAGGCATAAACATTTCCTCCAGGCTCTCAGAGCTAACAAAGCTAAATTATGTGCAATTATTAAAGACAGTAGAGGACGATCTCTCTCGTTGGAAGTCCTTACCTATATCACTTATGGGGAGAGTTACAACCATTAAAATGATGATACTACCAAAAGTTAACTATTTGTTCTCAATGATCCCCATAAAACCATCTGCTACTTGGTTTAAGTCACTAGATTAATGCATCTCCAAATTTCTGTGGAAAAACAAACCACCACGTATTAGTTTAAAAACGCTACAGAAAACCAAGGAAAGTGGTTGATTAGATTTACCTCATTTTCAGCGCTATTCCTTAGCCAATAGGTTACAGTATATATCAAAATGGTTTAAACCTAGCCCAATAGATGAACCACACAGCTTCTGGCCACAAATATGTTTGAACACCTTTAGAATGACTCGAAATCCTAATTTACAGCTCATACAATACAAAATTCTTCATAGAACACACTATACAGGACAAAGGATGTTCAGGATGGGTCTAACACACTCTAACATCTGCTCACATTGCACAGATAACACACCTGATGATTATGCACACGCTTTGTGGTTTTGTGCGCCTGTCCAGAAGTTCTGGTTTGAAGTGTGTACGGACCTATCAACGTGGCTAAAGTGTAGCATTCCTGCATGCTGGGTGACTTAGACAACATCAACATGGAAATTAACTCAGCACACATGGTCCTCACAGTGTTATGTATCGCAAAGAAAACTATTCTCATGAACTGGAAAGTGAAGAATAATCTGTGTATTAACCTGTTTAGAAATGTTCTTTTAGATTATATTAGCATGGAAACAATGTCTGCCTCCTTAAAACATCAATTGGCTGAATTTCATTCTCTCTGGTCCCCGCTGATTAACTGTGTGGCTTCGGGCGTCTGGTGGTCTCTCGGGTCGTGGGGACCGGGTTGGTCATTGCTGGGGGGGACTGTGTGTCGGGCTTGGAGGGCAGTTTTGGGGGCTTGCGGGTGGGGCTGTCTTGCTGTGTGGGGCGGGGTCCCTTAGGGGCCTTGGGGTGGTGGCTGCTGGCTCTATACCGGGTGGCTGGGCCGCTCTGGCGTGGGTGGTGGTGCTGGGCCTGGGCCCTGGTGGCTGGGCGCTGCCTTGCGCCCGGGGGGGCTGGGTTGCCCTGGACATGCCACAGTATGGGTGGGTTAGTGCAGGTCCTGGTGCCAGGCTTGTTGCTCTGGGACCTCCAGGGTGTCCGCAGGTGGTTGTTTTCTTTAGGGTGTTGGGGCGTGCGGTGGGGGGGTTGCTTTTCCCCTGATGGGGGGGGGCCAGGGTGATGGTGGGTCTCAGGCCCGGGCTGCTGCGTCTGGTGTGACCGGGTGGTTTGTTTGTTGTTGTTTGTGTGTTTGTTTGTAGAGGTCCTCCGGGGTGGGGTTGGGTTGAGTGGGGTGGGGCGGGGTGGGTACCTTCTGGGGGTACAGTAGCTCCCGGAATATGGTCGCTGCAGGCCCCGAGCCTGGTGGACATCAGGCCCTCCTGCCCTGTGCTGGGTCCCAGGTAGCGGGGGTGCCTATTGCTGCCAGTCCCTGGCTGCCCTCTCCGGGGGAGAGTAGCTCTCCCGGTGTATATCCCCATACCCTCTCCCTTTTGGCTCCTGTACACAGCACACACTCACACATGAAGGGTTTTGGGGGGCGTGTGTGTTCTGTGGGGTGTAGTGGATGGGGCCACGTAGGTGGTCCCCTTGGCTGCACTCTGCAGTTCCCCGCCCCTGTTTTAATTACACCTTAGACATCACTACTTATCAAACACACACACACACACACATTACGTCTTGGGGGGTGGTTGCACTGAGTGGCATCTGGTGGACGGGGCTCTTTGGGTATGTAGGCTGCCCAGAGGGCCGCCCTCCCAGTTCTACAAGGTTGGCTGCCCCTCAATTTTAATCGCTCACTATTAGAAAATATTGAAGAGCCAGAAGGGTGAGGGGAGGGGTCTTCTCACACCCCTGCTTCCTGGTTGCTGCTCGGGAAGGAGTGGCCAGGAGGAATTAATTATTCTGCTGGTTCAGGGTCTGTGGTGGCTGGGGGGCTGCTGGCCCCATGGTGTGCCCACTGTGCTAGACCCCAGCGGAGTCAAGGGAGGGATGACGTGTGGATGTATGGGACGTGAAAGTGTGTGTGGTGATGATTGGGCCTGGGTCTGGGACTTGCTGTCGCCTGGCCTGCCTGTGCTTCTCCCAATGGGGGGGCGGCGTTGCCTCTCCCCACTCCTCGCGACTTCACCCACCTGTGGGCACGTCCTGACTGCCAGGGCTCTTGGCCAGGGGCACTGGGGCAGGCGCTGACCCACTGCGTGGCTGTCTGGGGCGCTTGGCCCTCCCGGGTATTGGGTGGGGCCTCTGCCGGGGGGTTTTGGGGCGCTCGGGCTCCTGGGGCCGGGTCCGGTGCACGGCCCATGTCTGGGCGGCTGGGGCCTGGTGGGGTCGGTGGGCTGTTGCCCCTGGCTCCCGGGCGCCTCTGCCCTATGCTTATGGGGGCTCTGTCCGGGGGCTTCCACTGCTGTCTTCTGGGTGGATGCGTGGTTGTCCCTGCGGTGGGCATCCTGGGTTCTGTGCTCCGTGGGGGCTGCTGGTGGCCTGGGTCTTGTGGGCCTCTCTGCCTGTTTCTGATTGCTTGGGGGGGCTGTGGATTGTGGCCGTGTACACTTATACACTCATAAGTAAGAACGGTTATCATGTAGGTCCTGTGCCATGGGTGTTGCATGTTCTCACACACACACACACACACAATACACATTCATTAGTCCAGTAGCAGTTGATGTATTACCATGTCGCCTCAGGTCATCTATATGCACAGTTGTGTTGTATGCGATTGCCACTACTTGTGCTTGTTTTTGTTTGTTTGTGTGTTTGTTTTTTCTCTGCTTGTTTGCATGGTCCTCGCAGTGTTATGTATCGCAAAGAAAACTATTCTCATGAACTGGAAAGCGAAAAACAGTCTGTGTATTAAGCAGTTTAGAAATGTTGTTTTAGATTATATTAGCATGGAAACAATGTCTGCCTCCTCAAAACATCAATTGGCTGAATTTCATTCTCTCTGGTCCCCGCTGATTAGCTTTATCACATAGTGGTGGTGGTGGGTTGCTGTCCCGTCGCTCTGGGCGGTTGGGTGTGTGCTGGGGGGGGGCTGTGTGGCTTTGGGCGTCTGGTGGTCTCACGGGTCGTGGGGACCGGGTTGGTCATTGCTGGGGGGGACTGTATGTCGGGCTTGGAGGGCAGTTTTGGGGGCTTGCGGGTGGGGCTGTCTTGCTGTGTGGGGCGGGGTCCCTTAGGGGCCTTGGGGTGGTGGCTGCTGGCTCTGTACCGGGTGGCTGGGCCGCTCTGGCATGGGTGGTGGTGCTGGGCCTGGGCCCTGGTGGCTGGGCGCTGCCTTGCGCCCGGGGGGGCTGGGTTGCCCTGGACATGCCACAGTATGGGTGGGTTGGTGCAGGTCCTGGTGCCAGGCTTGTTGCTCTGGGACCTCCAGGGTATCCGCAGGTGGTTGTTTTCTTTAGGGTGTTGGGGCGTGCGGTGGGGGGGGGTGCTTTTCCCCTGTTGAGGGGGGGGCCTGGGTGATGGTGGGTCTCAGGCCCGGGCTGCTGCGTCTGGTGTGACCGGGTGGTTTGTTTGTTGTTGTTTGTTTGTTTTTTTGTAGAGGTCCTCCGGGGTGGGATGGGGTTGGTTGAGTGGGGTTGGACGGGGTGGGTACTTTCTGGGGGTACAGTAGCTCCCGGAATATGGTCGCTGCAAGCCCCGAGCCTGGTGGACATCAGGCCCTCTTGATGTCCTGATGTGTTGGGTCCGAGGTAGCGGGTGCCTATTGCAGCCAGTCCCTGGCTGCCCTCTCTGGGGGAGACTAGCTCTCCCGGTGTATATCCCCATACCCCTCTCCCTTTTGGCTCCTGTACACAGCACACACTCACACATGAAGGGTTTTGGGGGCGTGTGTGTTCTGTGGGGTGTAGTGGATGGGGCCACGTAGGCGGTCCCCTTGGCTGCACTCTGCAGTTCCCCACCCCTTTTTTAATTACACCTTAGACATCACTACTTATCAAACACACACATACACACTAGGTGGTTGCACTGAGTGGCATCTGGTGGGCGGGGCTCTTTGGGTATGTAGGCTGCCCAGAGGGCCGTGCTCCCAGTTCTACCAGTTCGGGTTTGGGTCACACTTCATCAACTGGATAAGGATATTATATAGCTCCCCAAATGCAAGTGTCAGGACAAATGATCAAACTTCTCCAAGCTTCAGTCTGCAGAGAGGTACAAGACCGGGTTGCCCACTTTCTCCCTCACAATACTTTATATATTTTTGATAGTAGTTTTGGGGTGCAGATGCTTAGAAATTCTGCTACCCTAATCGGGAGTTGTAAGTCTGGTTGGTGGAGGATATATTTCTTTCTTATTATAGACTTAAGTTGTTGATATTCTAGGAATTTATTGCTGCCTATCTCATGTTGTGATATGAGCTCATCAAATGAAATAAAATTTCCATTTTGGATTATATGTTCCAGATGTTTGATTCCTTTGATCTTCCACAGAGTAAAGTTTAGCATTTTTTTGTTTTGCAGGATGTCAGGATTGTTCCAGATGGGTGTAAGCTTACACGGGACAAGTGAAGACTTTGTTATTTTTAGAAATTCCCACCAGGCTGTCAGAGAGGTGCTGATGTTAATGCTTTTAAAACATTTGTGATTTTTTTACGTTTTGACTAATAAGTGGCAGGTCAGAGATTTCCAGATTATCACACAATGCTTGTTCTATATTCATCCATGGTTCATCTATTGGGCTAGGTTTAAACCATTTTGATATATACTGTAACCTATTGGCTTACAACTCCCGATTAGAGTAGCAGAATTTCTAAGCATCTGCATCCCAAAACTACTATCAAAAATACATAAATTATTGTCTAAGATAGATGACACAATGTCTTTACCATCCTAAAAATGGGAGGCAGATTTATCCATCAGTTCTAGTCATAGCTTCTGGCCACAAATATGTTTGAACACCTTCAGAATGACTCGAAATCCTAATTTACAGCTCATACAATACAAAATTCTTCATAGAACACACTATACAGGACAAAGGATGTTAAGGATGGGTCTAACACGCTCAAACATCTACTCACATTGCACAGATAACACACCTGATGATTATGCACACGCTTTGTGGTTTTGTGCGCCTGTCCAGAAGGTCTGGTTTGAAGTCTGTACGGACCTATCAACATGGCTAAAGTGTAGCATTCCTGCATGCCCCACACTGTGCATACTGGGTGACTTAGACAACATCAACATGGAAATGAACTCAGCACACATGGTCATCACAGTGTTATGTATCGCAAAGAAAACTATTCTCATGAACTGGAAAGCGAAGAACAATCTGTGTATTAACCAGTTTAGAAATGTTCTTTTAGATTACATTAGCATGGAAACAATGTCTGCCTCTTTCAAACATCAATTGGCTGAATTTCATTCTCTCTGGTCCCCGCTGATTAGCTTTATCACATAGTGGTGGTGGTGGGTTGCTGTCCCGTCGCTCTGGGCGGTTGGGTGTGTGCTGGGGGGGGGCTGTGTGGCTTCGGGCGTCTGGTGGTCTCTCGGGTCGTGGGGACTGGGTTGGTGATTGCTGGGGGGGACTGTGTGTCGGGCTTGGAGGGCAGTTTTGGGGGCTTGCAGGTGGGGCTGTCTTGCGGTGTGGGGCGGGGTCCCTTAGGGGCCTTGGGGTGGTGGCTGCTAAGTACTGGAATCATACACTTCCTCTATGTAACCAGATAATTGCCGAGAAAGGCTGACTTGTAGTGGGCACATCTTCCTCCCTGATGTGATTATTCTCTGCAGCTGAAACTGAGACTCTCAGATCACTTCGTGTCTGCCAACAAAGAAGCAGCAGCTGCTGAAGATGACCAACTTCCTCATGTGTCACAGGATGATCAGACGTTGCAACAAAAGACATGCAGGTGGTCGAGAGAAGAGAAGAAGCTTACAGCACCTGGTATTCCCAAGAGATCTCCCATCCAAGTACTAACCAGGCCCAACACTGCTTGGCTTCCGAGATCAGACGAGGTCAGGCATGTTCAGGGTGGTGTGGCCGTAAGCAACAATGTCTCTGACAAATGTGCATTATATAGGTACTGGAATCATACGGTTCCTCTATGCAACCAGATAATTGCCGAGAAAGGCTGATGTGTAGCGGGCATATCATCTTCTCTGATGTGGTCATTCTCTGCAACTGAAACTGAGACTCTCAGATCACCTCGTGTCTATCAACAAAGCAGCAGCTGCTGAAGATGACCAACTTCCTCATGTGTCACAGGGTGATCAGACGTTGCAACAAAAGACATGCAGGTGGTAGAGAGAAGAGAAAAAGCTTACCATACCTGGCATTCCCAAGAGGTCTTCCATCCAAGTACTAACCAGGCCCAAACCTCCTTGGCTTCCGAGATCAGACGAGGTCGAGCATGTTCAGGGTGGTGTGGCCGTAAGCAACAATGTCTCTGACTAATGTGCATTATATAGGTACTGGAATCATACGGTTCCTCTATGCAACCAGATCATTTCCGAGAAAGGCTGATGTGTAGTGGGCACATCTTCTTCCCTGACGTGATTATTCTCTGCAGCTGAAACTGAGACTCTCAGATCACTTTGTGTCTGCCAACAAAGCAGCAGCAGCTGAAGATGACCAACTTCCTCATGTGTCACAGGGTGATCAGACGTTGCAACAAAAGACATGCAGGTGGTAGAGAGAAGAGAAAAAGCTTACAGCACCTGGTATTCCCAGAGAGTCTATCATCCAAGTACTAACCAGGCCCAAACCTGCTTGGCTTCCGAGATCAGACGTGGTCAGGCATATTCAGGGTGGTGTGGCGGTAAGCAACCATAACTGTGACAAATGTGCATTATAAAGATATTGGAATCATACAGTTCCTCTATGTAACCAGATAATTGCCAAGAAAAGCTGATAAGTAGTGGGCACATCTTCTTCCCTGACGTGATTATTCTCTCGAGCTGAAACTGAGACTCTCAGATCACTTTGTGTCTGCCAACAAAGCAGCAGAAGCTGAAGATGACCAACTTCCTCATGTGTCACAGGGTGATCAGACGTTGCAACAAAAGACATGCAGGTGGTAGAGAGAAGAGAAAAAGCTTACAGCACCTCGTATTCCCAAGAGGTCTTCCATCCAAGTCCAAACCAGGCCCAACTGTGCTTGGCTTCCGAGATCAGACGAGGTCGGGCATGTTCAGGGTTGTGTGGCCGTAAGCAACAATGTCTCTGACAAATGTGCATTATATAGGTACTGGAATCATATGGTTCCTCTATGCAACCAGATAATTGCCGAGAAAGGCTGATGTGTAGCGGGCATATCATCTTCTCTGATGTGATCATTCTCTTCAGCTGAAACTGAGACTCTCAGATCACTTCGTGTCTGCCAACAAAGCAGCAGCAGCTGAAGATGACCACCTTCCTCATGTGTCACAGGGTGATCAGACGTTGCAACAAAAGACATGCAGGTGGTAGAGAGAAGAAAAAAAGCTTACAGCACCTGGTATTCCCAAGCGGTCTCCCATCAAAGTACTAACCAGGCCCAACCCTCCTTGGCTTCCGAGATCAGACGAGGTTGGACATATTCAGGGTGGTTTGGCCGTAAGCAACAATCTCTGTGACAAATGCGCATTATATAGGCAATCAAATCATATGGTTCCTCTATGTAACCAGATAATTGCAGAGAAAGGCTGATATGTAGCGGGCATATCTTTTTCCCTGACGTGATAATTCTCTCCAGCTGAAAATGAGACTCTCAGATCACTTCGTGTCTGCCAACAAAGCAGCAGCAGCTGAAGATGACCAACTTCCTCATGTGTCACAGGGTGATCAGACATTGCAACAAAAGACATGCAGGTGGTTGAGAGAAGAGAAAAAGCTTAAAGCACCTGGTATTCCCAAAAGGTCTTCCATCCAAGTACAAACCAGGCCCAACTGTGCTTGGCTTCCGAGATCAGACGAGGGCGGGCATGTTCAGGGTGGTGTGGCCGTAAGCAACAATATCTCTGAAAAATGTGCATTATATAGGTACTGGAATCATACGGTTCCTCTATGCAACCAGATAATTGCAGAGAAAGGCTGATGTGTAGTGGGCACATCTTGTTCCCTGACGTGATCATTCTCTTCAGCTGAAACTGAGACTCTCAGATCACTTCGTGTTTGCCAACAAAGCAGCCGCAGCTGAAGATGACCAAATACCTCATGTGTCACAGGGTGATCAGACGTTGCAACAAAACACATGCAGGTGGTAGAGAGAAGAGAAAAACCTTACAGCACCTGGTATTCCCAAAAGGTCTCCCACCCAAGTACTAACCAGGCCCAACACTGCTTGGCTTCCGAGATCAGACGAGGTCGAGCATGTTCAGGGTGGTGTGGCCGTAAGCAACAATGTCTCTGACTAATGTGCATTATATAGGTACAGGAATCATACGGTTCCTCTATGTAACCAGATAATTGCAGAGAAAGGCTGATGTGTAGTGGGCACATCTTCTTCCCTGACGTGATTATTCTCTTCAGCTGAAACTGAGACTCTCAGATCACTTCGTGTCTTCCAACAAAGCAGCAGCAGCTGAAGATGGCCAACTTCCTCATGTGTCACAGGGTGATCAGACGTTGCAACAAAAGACATGCAGGTTGTAGAGAGAAGAGAAAACGCTTACAGCACCTGGTATTCCCAAGCAGTCTCCCATTCAAGTACTAACCAGGCCCAACCCTCCTTGGCTTCCGAGATCAGACGAGGTCAGGCTTATTCAGGGTGGTGTGGCCGTAAGGAACAATTTCTGTGACACATGTGCATTATATAGGTACTGGAATCATACACTTCCTCTATGAAACCAGATAATTGCCGAGAAAGGCTGAGTTGTAGTGGGCACATATTCTTCCCTGATGTGATTATTCTCTGCAACTGAAACTGAGACTCTCAGATCACTCTGTGTCTGCCAACAAAGCAGCAGCAGCTGAAGATGACCAACTTCCTCATGTGTCACAGGGTGATCAGACGTTGCAAAAAAAGACATGCAGGTGGTAGAGAGAAGAGAAAAAGCTTACAGCACCTGGTATTTTCAAGCGGTCTCCCACCAAAGTACTAACCAGGCCCAACTCTTCTTGGCTTCCGAGATCAGACGAGGTCAGGCATATTGAGGGTGGTGTGGCCGTAAGCAACAATGTCTGTGACAAATGTGCATTATATAAGTACAGGAATCATACGGTTCCTCTATGTAACCAGATAATTGCTGAGAAAGGCTGATGTGTAGTGGGCACATCTTCTTCCCTGACGTGATTATTCTCTTCAGCTGAAACTGAGACTCTCAGATCACTTCGTGTCTGCCAACAAAGCAGCAGCAGCTGAAGATGACCAACTTCCTCATGTGTCACAGGGTGATCAGACGTTGCAACAAAAGACATGCAGGTTGTTGAGAGAAGAGAAAACGCTTACAGCACCTGGTATTCCCAAGCAGTCTCCCATTAAAGTACTAACCAGGCCCAACCCTCCTTGGCTTCCGAGATCAGACGAGGTCGGGCATATTCAGGGTGGTGTGATCGTAAGGAACAATTTCTGTGACAAATGTGCATTATATAGGTACTGGAATCATACACTTCCTCTATGTAACCAGATAATTGCAGAGAAAGGCTGACTTGTTATGGGCACATCTTCTTCCCTGATGTGATTATTCTCTGCAGCTGAAACTGAGACTCTCAGATCACTTGGTGTCTGCCAACAAAGCAGCAGCAGCTGAAGATCACCAACTTCCTCATGTGTCACAGGGTGATCAGACGTTGCAACAAAAGACATGCAGGTTGTAGAGAGAAGAGAAAACGCTTACAGCACCTGGTATTCCCAAGCAGTCTACCATCCAAGTACTAACCAGGCTCAAACGTGCTTGGCTTCCGAGATCAGACGAGGTCGGGTATATTCAGGGTGGTGTGGCCGTAAGCAACAATAACTGTGACAAATGTGCATTATATAAGTACTGGAATCATACACTTCCTCTATGTAACCAGATAATTTCCGAGAAAGGCTCACTTGTTATGGGCATATCTTCTTCCCTGATGTGATCATTCTCTGCAGCTGAAACTGAGACTCTCAGATCACTTCGTGTCTGCCAACAAAGCAGCAGCAGCTGCTGAAGATGACCAACTTCCTCATGTGTCATAGGGTGATCAGACGTTGCAACAAAAGACATGCAGGTGGTAGAGAGAAGAGAAAAAGCTTACCACACCTAGTATTCCCAAGAGGTCTCCTATCCAAGTACTAACCAGGCCCAAACCTCCTTGGCTTCCGAGATCAGACGAGGTCGAGCATGTTCAGGGTGGTGTGGCCATAAGCAACAATGTCTCTGACAAATGTGCATTATATAGGTACTGGAATCATACGGTTCCTCTATGCAACCAGATCATTTCCGAGAAAGGCTGATGTGTAGTGGGCACATCTTCTTCCCTGACGTGATTATTCTCTGCAGCTGAAACTGAGACTCTCAGATCACTTTGTGTCTGCCAACAAAGCAGCAGCAGCTGAAGATGACCAACTTCCTCATGTGTCACAGGGTGATCAGACGTTGCAACAAAAGACATGCAGGTGGTAGATAGAAGAGAAAAAGCTTACAGCACCTGGCATTCCCAGAGAGTCTACCATCCAAGTACAAACCAGGCCCAAACCTGCTTGGCTTCCGAGATCAGACGTGGTCGGGCATATTCAGGGTGGTGTGGCGGTAAGCAACCATAACTGTGACAAATGTGCATTATAAAGGTACTGGAATCATACAGTTCCTCTATGTAACCAGATAATTGCCGAGAAAAGCTGATAAGTAGTGGGCACATCTTCTTCCCTGACGTGATTATTCTCTCGAGCTGAAACTGAGACTCTCAGATCACTTTGTGTCTGCCAACAAAGCAGCAGCAGCTGAAGATGACCAACTTCCTCATGTGTCACAGGGTGATCAGACGTTGCAAAAAAAGACATGCAGGTGGTAGAGAGAAGAGAAAAAGCTTACAGCACCTGGTATTTTCAAGCGGTCTCCCACCAAAGTACTAACCAGGCCCAACTCTTCTTGGCTTCCGAGATCAGACGAGGTCAGGCATATTGAGGGTGGTGTGGCCGTAAGCAACAATGTCTGTGACAAATGTGCATTATATAAGTACAGGAATCATACGGTTCCTCTATGTAACCAGATAATTGCTGAGAAAGGCTGATGTGTAGTGGGCACATCTTCTTCCCTGACGTGATTATTCTCTTCAGCTGAAACTGAGACTCTCAGATCACTTCGTGTCTGCCAACAAAGCAGCAGCAGCTGAAGATGACCAACTTCCTCATGTGTCACAGGGTGATCAGACGTTGCAACAAAAGACATGCAGGTTGTTGAGAGAAGAGAAAACGCTTACAGCACCTGGTATTCCCAAGCAGTCTCCCATTAAAGTACTAACCAGGCCCAACCCTCCTTGGCTTCCGAGATCAGACGAGGTCGGGCATATTCAGGGTGGTGTGATCGTAAGGAACAATTTCTGTGACAAATGTGCATTATATAGGTACTGGAATCATACACTTCCTCTATGTAACCAGATAATTGCAGAGAAAGGCTGACTTGTTATGGGCACATCTTCTTCCCTGATGTGATTATTCTCTGCAGCTGAAACTGAGACTCTCAGATCACTTGGTGTCTGCCAACAAAGCAGCAGCAGCTGAAGATCACCAACTTCCTCATGTGTCACAGGGTGATCAGACGTTGCAACAAAAGACATGCAGGTTGTAGAGAGAAGAGAAAACGCTTACAGCACCTGGTATTCCCAAGCAGTCTACCATCCAAGTACTAACCAGGCTCAAACGTGCTTGGCTTCCGAGATCAGACGAGGTCGGGTATATTCAGGGTGGTGTGGCCGTAAGCAACAATAACTGTGACAAATGTGCATTATATAAGTACTGGAATCATACACTTCCTCTATGTAACCAGATAATTTCCGAGAAAGGCTCACTTGTTATGGGCATATCTTCTTCCCTGATGTGATCATTCTCTGCAGCTGAAACTGAGACTCTCAGATCACTTCGTGTCTGCCAACAAAGCAGCAGCAGCTGCTGAAGATGACCAACTTCCTCATGTGTCATAGGGTGATCAGACGTTGCAACAAAAGACATGCAGGTGGTAGAGAGAAGAGAAAAAGCTTACCACACCTGGTATTCCCAAGAGGTCTCCTATCCAAGTACTAACCAGGCCCAAACCTCCTTGGCTTCCGAGATCAGACGAGGTTGAGCATGTTCAGGGTGGTGTGGCCGTAAGCAACAATGTCTCTGACAAATGTGCATTATATAGGTACTGGAATCATACGGTTCCTCTATGCAACCAGATCATTTCCGAGAAAGGCTGATGTGTAGTGGGCACATCTTCTTCCCTGACGTGATTATTCTCTGCAGCTGAAACTGAGACTCTCAGATCACTTTGTGTCTGCCAACAAAGCAGCAGCAGCTGAAGATGACCAACTTCCTCATGTGTCACAGGGTGATCAGACGTTGCAACAAAAGACATGCAGGTGGTAGATAGAAGAGAAAAAGCTTACAGCACCTGGCATTCCCAGAGAGTCTACCATCCAAGTACAAACCAGGCCCAAACCTGCTTGGCTTCCGAGATCAGACGTGGTCGGGCATATTCAGGGTGGTGTGGCGGTAAGCAACCATAACTGTGACAAATGTGCATTATAAAGGTACTGGAATCATACAGTTCCTCTATGTAACCAGATAATTGCCGAGAAAAGCTGATAAGTAGTGGGCACATCTTCTTCCCTGACGTGATTATTCTCTCGAGCTGAAACTGAGACTCTCAGATCACTTTGTGTCTGCCAACAAAGCAGCAGAAGCTGAAGATGACCAACTTCCACATGTGTCACAGGGTGATCAGACGTTGCAACAAAAGACATGCAGGTGGTAGAGAGAAGAGAAAAAGCTTACAGCACCTCGTATTCCCAAGAGGTCTTCCATCCAAGTACAAACCAGGCCCAACTGTGCTTGGCTTCCGAGATCAGACGAGGTCGGGCATGTTCAGGGTTGTGTGGCCGTAAGCAACAATGTCTCTGACAAATGTGCATTATATAGGTACTGGAATCATACGGTTCCTCTATGCAACCAGATAATTGCCGAGAAAGGCTGATGTGTAGCGGGCATATCATCTTCTCTGATGTGATCATTCTCTTCAGCTGAAACTGAGACTCTCAGATCACTTTGTGTCTGCCAACAAAGCAGCAGCAGCTGAAGATGACCACCTTCCTCATGTGTCACAGGGTGATCAGACGTTGCAACAAAAGACATGCAGGTGGTAGAGAGAAGAAAAAAAGCTTACAGCACCTGGTATTCCCAAGCGGTCTCCCATCAAAGTACTAACCAGGCCCAACCCTCCTTGGCTTCCGAGATCAGACGAGGTTGGACATATTCAGGGTGGTTTGGCCGTAAGCAACAATCTCTGTGACAAATGCGCATTATATAGGTAATCAAATCATATGGTTCCTCTATGTAACCAGATATTTGCAGAGAAAGGCTGATATGTAGCGGGCATATCTTGTTCCCTGACGTGATAATTCTCTCCAGCTGAAAATGAGACTCTCAGATCACTTCGTGTCTGCCAACAAAGCAGCAGCAGCTGAAGATGACCAACTTCCTCATGTGTCACAGGGTGATCAGACATTGCAACAAAAGACATGCAGGTGGTTGAGAGAAGAGAAAAAGCTTAAAGCACCTGGTATTCCCAAGAGGTCTTCCATCCAAGTACAAACCAGGCCCAACTGTGCTTGGCTTCCGAGATCAGACGAGGAAGGGGATGTTCAGGGTGGTGTGGCCGTAAGCAACAATATCTCTGAAAAATGTGCATTATATAGGTACTGGAATCATACGGTTCCTCTATGCAACCAGATAATTGCAGAGAAAGGCTGATGTGTAGTGGGCACATCTTGTTCCCTGACGTGATCATTCTCTTCAGCTGAAACTGAGACTCTCAGATCACTTCGTGTTTGCCAACAAAGCAGCCGCAGCTGAAGATGACCAAATACCTCATGTGTCACAGGGTGATCAGACGTTGCAACAAAAGACATGTAGGTTGTAGAGAGAAGAGAAAACGCTTACAGCACCTGGTATTCCCAAGCAGTCTCCCATTAAAGTACTAACCAGGCCCAACCCTCCTCGGCTTCCGAGATCAGACGAGGTCAGGCTTATTCAGGGTGGTGTGGCCGTAAGGCACAATTTCTGTGAAAAATGTGCATTATATAGGTACTGGAATCATACACTTCCTTTATGAAACCAGATAATTGCCGAGAAAGGCTGACTTGTAGTGGGCACATATTCTTCCCTGATGTGATTATTCTCTGCAGCTGAAACTGAGACTCTCAGATCACTCTGTGTCTGCCAACAAAGCAGCAGCAGCTGAAGATGACCAACTTCCTCATGTGTCACAGGGTGATCAGACGTTGCAAAAAAAGACATGCAGGTGGTAGAGAGAAGAGAAAAAGCTTACAGCACCTGGTATTTTCAAGCGGTCTCCCACCCAAGTACTAACCAGGCCCAACTGTGCTTGGCTTCCGAGATCAGACGAGGTCAGGCATATTCAGGGTGGTGTGGCCGTAAGCAACAATGTCTGTGACAAATGTGCATTATATAAGTACAGGAATCATACGGTTCCTCTATGTAACCAGATAATTGCTGAGAAAGGCTGATGTGTAGTGGGCACATCTTCTTCCCTGACGTGATTATTCTCTTCAGCTGAAACTGAGACTCTCAGATCACTTCGTGTCTTCCAACAAAGCAGCAACAGGTACTGGAATCATACGGTTCCTCTATGCAACCAGATAATTGCAGAGAAAGGCTGATGTGTAGTGGGCACATCTTGTTCCCTGACGTGATCATTCTCTTCAGCTGAAACTGAGACTCTCAGATCACTTCGTGTTTGCCAACAAAGCAGCCGCAGCTGAAGATGACCAAATACCTCATGTGTCACAGGGTGATCAGACGTTGCAACAAAAGACATGTAGGTTGTAGAGAGAAGAGAAAACGCTTACAGCACCTGGTATTCCCAAGCAGTCTCCCATTAAAGTACTAACCAGGCCCAACCCTCCTCGGCTTCCGAGATCAGACGAGGTCAGGCTTATTCAGGGTGGTGTGGCCGTAAGGAACAATTTCTGTGAAAAATGTGCATTATATAGGTACTGGAATCATACACTTCCTCTATGAAACCAGATAATTGCCGAGAAAGGCTGACTTGTAGTGGGCACATATTCTTCCCTGATGTGATTATTCTCTGCAGCTGAAACTGAGACTCTCAGATCACTCTGTGTCTGCCAACAAAGCAGCAGCAGCTGAAGATGACCAACTTCCTCATGTGTCACAGGGTGATCAGACGTTGCAAAAAAAGACATGCAGGTGGTAGAGAGAAGAGAAAAAGCTTACAGCACCTGGTATTTTCAAGCGGTCTCCCACCCAAGTACTAACCAGGCCCAACTCTGCTTGGCTTCCGAGATCAGACGAGGTCAGGCATATTCAGGGTGGTGTGGCCGTAAGCAACAATGTCTGTGACAAATGTGCATTATATAAGTACAGGAATCATACGGTTCCTCTATGTAACCAGATAATTGCTGAGAAAGGCTGATGTGTAGTGGGCACATCTTCTTCCCTGACGTGATTATTCTCTTCAGCTGAAACTGAGACTCTCAGATCACTTCGTGTCTTCCAACAAAGCAGCAACAGCTGAAGATGACCAACTTCCTCATGTGTCACAGGGTGATCAGACGTTGCAACAAAAGACATGCAGGTTGTAGAGAGAAGAGAAAACGCTTACAGCACCTGGTATTCCCAAGCAGTCTCCCATTAAAGTACTAACCAGGCCCAACCCTGCTTGGCTTCCGAGATCAGACGAGGTCGGGCTTATTCAGGGTGGTGTGGCCGTAAGCAACAATATCGGTGACAAATGTGCATTATATAGGTACTGGAATCATACACTTCCTCTGTGTAACCAGATAATTGCCGAAAAAGGCTGACTTGTAGTGGGCTCATCTTCCTCCTTGATGTGATTATTCTCTTCAGCTGAAACTGAGACTCTCAGATCACCTCGTGTCTATCAACAAAGCAGCAGCAGCTGAAGATGACCAACTTCTTCACGTGTCACAGGGTGATCAGACGTTGCAACAAAACACATGCAGGTGGTAGAGAGAAGAGAAAAAGCTTACAGCACCTGGTACTCCCAAGCTGTCTCCCATCCAAGTACTAACCAGGTACAACCCTGCTTGGCGTCCGAGATCAGACGAGGTCAGGCTTCTTCAGGGTGGTGTGGCCGTAAGCAAAAATGTCTCTGACAAATGTGCATTATATAGGTACTGGAATCATACGGTTCCTCTATGCAACCAGATAATTGCCGAGAAAGGCTGATGTGTAGCGGGCAAATAATCTTCTCTGATGTGATCATTCTCTGCAACTGAAACTGAGACTCTCAGATCACTTCGTGTCTGCCAACAAAGCAGCATCAGCTGCTGAAGATGACCAACTTCCTCATGTGTCATAGGGTGATCAGACGTTGCAACAAAAGACATGCAGGTGGTAGAGAGAAGAGAAAAAGCTTAAAGCACCTGGTATTCCCAAGAGGTCTTCCATCCAAGTACTAACTAGGCCCAACCCTCCTTGGCTTCCGAGATCAGACGAGGTCGGGCATGTTCAGGGTGGTGTGGCCGTAAGCAACAATGTCTCTGACAAATGTGCATTATATAGGTACTGGAATCATACGGTTCCTCTATGCAACCAGATCATTTCCGAGAAAGGCTGATGTGTAGTGGGCACATCTTCTTCCCTGACGTGATTATTCTCTGCAGCTGAAACTGAGACTCTCAGATCACTTCGTGTCTGCCAACTACGGTTCCTCTATGCAACCAGATAATTGCCGAGAAAGGCTGATGTGTAGCGGGCAAATCATCTTCTCTGATGTGATCATTCTCTGCAACTGAAACTGAGACTCTCAGATCACTTCGTGTCAGCCAACAAAGCAGCAGCAGCTGAAGATGACCAACTTCCTCATGTGTCACAGGGTGATCAGACGTTGCAACAAAAGACATGCAGGTGGTAGAGAGAAGAGAAAAAGCTTACAGCACCTGGTATTCCCAAGCTGTCTCCCATCCAAGTACTAAGGAGGCTCAACCCTGCTTGGCTTCCGAGATCAGACGAGGTCGGGCATGTTCAGGGTGGTGTGGCCGTAAGCAACAATGTGTCTGACAAATGTGCATTATATAAGTACAGGAATCATACGGTTCCTCTATGTAACCAGATAATTGCTGAGAAAGGCTGATCTGTAGTGGGCACATCTTCTTCCCTGAAGTGATTATTCTCTCTAGCTGAAACTGAGACTCTCAGATCACTTCGTGTCTTCCAACAAAGCAGCAGCAGCTGAAGATGGCCAACTTCCTCATGTGTCACAGGGTGATCAGACGTTGCAACAAAAGACATGCAGGTGGTAGAGAGAAGAGAAAAAGCTTAAGGCACCTGGTATTCCCAAGCGGTCTCCCATTCAAGTACTAACCAGGCCCAACCCTGCTTGGCTTCCGAGATCAGACGAGGTTGGGCTTATTCAGGGTGGTGTGGCCGTAAGCAACAACATCGGTGACAAATGTGCATTATATAGGTACTGGAATCATACGGTTCCTCTATGCAACCAGATAATTGCCGAGAAAGGCTGATGTGTAGCGGGCAAATAATCTTCTTCCCTGACGTGATAATTTTCTCCAGCTGAACATGAGACTCTCAGATCACTTCGTGTCTGCCAACAAAGCAGCAGAAGCTGAAGATGACCAACTTCCTCATGTGTCACAGGGTGATCAGACGTTGCAACAAAAGACATGCAGGTGGTAGAGAGAAGAGAAAAAGCTTAAGGTACCTGGTATTCCCAAGCGGTCTCCCATTCAAGTACTAACCAGGCCCAACCGTGCTTGGCTTCCGAGATCAGACGAGGTCGGGCTTATTCAGGGTGGTGTGGCCGTAAGCAACAATATCGGTGACAAATGTGCATTATATAGGTACTGGAATCATACACTTCCTCTGTATAACCAGATAATTGCCGAAAAAGGCTGACTTGTAGTGGGTTCATCTTCCTCCTTGATGTGATTATTCTCTGGAGCTGAAACTGAGACTCTCAGATCACCTCGTGTCTATCAACAAAGCAGCAGCAGCTGAAGATGACCAACTTCTTCACGTGTCACAGGGTGATCAGACGTTGCAACAAAAGACATGCAGGTGGTAGAGAGAAGAGAAAAAGCTTACAGCACCTGGTATTCCCAAGCTGTCTCCCATCCAAGTACTAACCAGGCCCAACCCTCCTCGGCTTCCGAGATCAGACGAGGTCAGGCTTATTCAGGGTGGTGTGGCCGTAAGGAACAATTTCTGTGAAAAATGTGCATTATATAGGTACTGGAATCATACACTTCCTTTATGAAACCAGATAATTGCCGAGAAAGGCTGACTTGTAGTGGGCACATATTCTTCCCTGATGTGATTATTCTCTGCAGCTGAAACTGAGACTCTCAGATCACTCTGTGTCTGCCAACAAAGCAGCAGCAGCTGAAGATGACCAACTTCCTCATGTGTCACAGGGTGATCAGACGTTGCAAAAAAAGACATGCAGGTGGTAGAGAGAAGAGAAAAAGCTTACAGCACCTGGTATTTTCAAGCGGTCTCCCACCCAAGTACTAACCAGGCCCAACTCTGCT
The DNA here is from genome assembly GCF_036924035.1 of Leuresthes tenuis. Classification (NCBI taxonomy): domain Eukaryota; kingdom Metazoa; phylum Chordata; class Actinopteri; order Atheriniformes; family Atherinopsidae; genus Leuresthes; species Leuresthes tenuis. The sequence continues at coordinate 42,694,171 of NW_027325355.1, read as the reverse complement.
TGGCTTCCGAGATCAGACGAGGTCAGGCATATTCAGGGTGGTGTGGCCGTAAGCAACAATGTCTGTGACAAATGTGCATTATATAAGTACAGGAATCATACGGTTCCTCTATGTAACCAGATAATTGCTGAGAAAGGCTGATGTGTAGTGGGCACATCTTCTTCCCTGACGTGATTATTCTCTTCAGCTGAAACTGAGACTCTCAGATCACTTCGTGTCTTCCAACAAAGCAGCAACAGCTGAAGATGACCAACTTCCTCATGTGTCACAGGGTGATCAGACGTTGCAACAAAAGACATGCAGGTTGTAGAGAGAAGAGAAAACGCTTACAGCACCTGGTATTCCCAAGCAGTCTCCCATTAAAGTACTAACCAGGCCCAACCCTGCTTGGCTTCCGAGATCAGACGAGGTCGGGCTTATTCAGGGTGGTGTGGCCGTAAGCAACAATATCGGTGACAAATGTGCATTATATAGGTACTGGAATCATACACTTCCTCTGTGTAACCAGATAATTGCCGAAAAAGGCTGACTTGTAGTGGGCTCATCTTCCTCCTTGATGTGATTATTCTCTTCAGCTGAAACTGAGACTCTCAGATCACCTCGTGTCTATCAACAAAGCAGCAGCAGCTGAAGATGACCAACTTCTTCACGTGTCACAGGGTGATCAGACGTTGCAACAAAACACATGCAGGTGGTAGAGAGAAGAGAAAAAGCTTACAGCACCTGGTACTCCCAAGCTGTCTCCCATCCAAGTACTAACCAGGTACAACCCTGCTTGGCGTCCGAGATCAGACGAGGTCAGGCTTCTTCAGGGTGGTGTGGCCGTAAGCAAAAATGTCTCTGACAAATGTGCATTATATAGGTACTGGAATCATACGGTTCCTCTATGCAACCAGATAATTGCCGAGAAAGGCTGATGTGTAGCGGGCAAATAATCTTCTCTGATGTGATCATTCTCTGCAACTGAAACTGAGACTCTCAGATCACTTCGTGTCTGCCAACAAAGCAGCATCAGCTGCTGAAGATGACCAACTTCCTCATGTGTCATAGGGTGATCAGACGTTGCAACAAAAGACATGCAGGTGGTAGAGAGAAGAGAAAAAGCTTAAAGCACCTGGTATTCCCAAGAGGTCTTCCATCCAAGTACTAACTAGGCCCAACCCTCCTTGGCTTCCGAGATCAGACGAGGTCAGGCATATTCAGGGTGGTGTGGCCGTAAGCAACAATGTCTGTGACAAATGTGCATTATATAAGTACAGGAATCATACGGTTCCTCTATGTAACCAGATAATTGCTGAGAAAGGCTGATGTGTAGTGGGCACATCTTCTTCCCTGACGTGATTATTCTCTTCAGCTGAAACTGAGACTCTCAGATCACTTCGTGTCTTCCAACAAAGCAGCAACAGGTACTGGAATCATACGGTTCCTCTATGCAACCAGATAATTGCAGAGAAAGGCTGATGTGTAGTGGGCACATCTTGTTCCCTGACGTGATCATTCTCTTCAGCTGAAACTGAGACTCTCAGATCACTTCGTGTTTGCCAACAAAGCAGCCGCAGCTGAAGATGACCAAATACCTCATGTGTCACAGGGTGATCAGACGTTGCAACAAAAGACATGTAGGTTGTAGAGAGAAGAGAAAACGCTTACAGCACCTGGTATTCCCAAGCAGTCTCCCATTAAAGTACTAACCAGGCCCAACCCTCCTCGGCTTCCGAGATCAGACGAGGTCAGGCTTATTCAGGGTGGTGTGGCCGTAAGGAACAATTTCTGTGAAAAATGTGCATTATATAGGTACTGGAATCATACACTTCCTCTATGAAACCAGATAATTGCCGAGAAAGGCTGACTTGTAGTGGGCACATATTCTTCCCTGATGTGATTATTCTCTGCAGCTGAAACTGAGACTCTCAGATCACTCTGTGTCTGCCAACAAAGCAGCAGCAGCTGAAGATGACCAACTTCCTCATGTGTCACAGGGTGATCAGACGTTGCAAAAAAAGACATGCAGGTGGTAGAGAGAAGAGAAAAAGCTTACAGCACCTGGTATTTTCAAGCGGTCTCCCACCCAAGTACTAACCAGGCCCAACTCTGCTTGGCTTCCGAGATCAGACGAGGTCAGGCATATTCAGGGTGGTGTGGCCGTAAGCAACAATGTCTGTGACAAATGTGCATTATATAAGTACAGGAATCATACGGTTCCTCTATGTAACCAGATAATTGCTGAGAAAGGCTGATGTGTAGTGGGCACATCTTCTTCCCTGACGTGATTATTCTCTTCAGCTGAAACTGAGACTCTCAGATCACTTCGTGTCTTCCAACAAAGCAGCAACAGCTGAAGATGACCAACTTCCTCATGTGTCACAGGGTGATCAGACGTTGCAACAAAAGACATGCAGGTTGTAGAGAGAAGAGAAAACGCTTACAGCACCTGGTATTCCCAAGCAGTCTCCCATTAAAGTACTAACCAGGCCCAACCCTGCTTGGCTTCCGAGATCAGACGAGGTCGGGCTTATTCAGGGTGGTGTGGCCGTAAGCAACAATATCGGTGACAAATGTGCATTATATAGGTACTGGAATCATACACTTCCTCTGTGTAACCAGATAATTGCCGAAAAAGGCTGACTTGTAGTGGGCTCATCTTCCTCCTTGATGTGATTATTCTCTTCAGCTGAAACTGAGACTCTCAGATCACCTCGTGTCTATCAACAAAGCAGCAGCAGCTGAAGATGACCAACTTCTTCACGTGTCACAGGGTGATCAGACGTTGCAACAAAACACATGCAGGTGGTAGAGAGAAGAGAAAAAGCTTACAGCACCTGGTACTCCCAAGCTGTCTCCCATCCAAGTACTAACCAGGTACAACCCTGCTTGGCGTCCGAGATCAGACGAGGTCAGGCTTCTTCAGGGTGGTGTGGCCGTAAGCAAAAATGTCTCTGACAAATGTGCATTATATAGGTACTGGAATCATACGGTTCCTCTATGCAACCAGATAATTGCCGAGAAAGGCTGATGTGTAGCGGGCAAATAATCTTCTCTGATGTGATCATTCTCTGCAACTGAAACTGAGACTCTCAGATCACTTCGTGTCTGCCAACAAAGCAGCATCAGCTGCTGAAGATGACCAACTTCCTCATGTGTCATAGGGTGATCAGACGTTGCAACAAAAGACATGCAGGTGGTAGAGAGAAGAGAAAAAGCTTAAAGCACCTGGTATTCCCAAGAGGTCTTCCATCCAAGTACTAACTAGGCCCAACCCTCCTTGGCTTCCGAGATCAGACGAGGTCGGGCATGTTCAGGGTGGTGTGGCCGTAAGCAACAATGTCTCTGACAAATGTGCATTATATAGGTACTGGAATCATACGGTTCCTCTATGCAACCAGATCATTTCCGAGAAAGGCTGATGTGTAGTGGGCACATCTTCTTCCCTGACGTGATTATTCTCTGCAGCTGAAACTGAGACTCTCAGATCACTTCGTGTCTGCCAACTACGGTTCCTCTATGCAACCAGATAATTGCCGAGAAAGGCTGATGTGTAGCGGGCAAATCATCTTCTCTGATGTGATCATTCTCTGCAACTGAAACTGAGACTCTCAGATCACTTCGTGTCAGCCAACAAAGCAGCAGCAGCTGAAGATGACCAACTTCCTCATGTGTCACAGGGTGATCAGACGTTGCAACAAAAGACATGCAGGTGGTAGAGAGAAGAGAAAAAGCTTACAGCACCTGGTATTCCCAAGCTGTCTCCCATCCAAGTACTAAGGAGGATCAACCCTGCTTGGCTTCCGAGATCAGACGAGGTTGGGCATGTTCAGGGTGGTGTGGCCGTAAGCAACAATGTGTCTGACAAATGTGCATTATATAAGTACAGGAATCATACGGTTCCTCTATGTAACCAGATAATTGCTGAGAAAGGCTGATCTGTAGTGGGCACATCTTCTTCCCTGAAGTGATTATTCTCTCTAGCTGAAACTGAGACTCTCAGATCACTTCGTGTCTTCCAACAAAGCAGCAGCAGCTGAAGATGGCCAACTTCCTCATGTGTCACAGGGTGATCAGACGTTGCAACAAAAGACATGCAGGTGGTAGAGAGAAGAGAAAAAGCTTAAGGCACCTGGTATTCCCAAGCGGTCTCCCATTCAAGTACTAACCAGGCCCAACCCTGCTTGGCTTCCGAGATCAGACGAGGTTGGGCTTATTCAGGGTGGTGTGGCCGTAAGCAACAACATCGGTGACAAATGTGCATTATATAGGTACTGGAATCATACGGTTCCTCTATGCAACCAGATAATTGCCGAGAAAGGCTGATGTGTAGCGGGCAAATAATCTTCTTCCCTGATGTGATAATTTTCTCCAGCTGAACATGAGACTCTCAGATCACTTCGTGTCTGCCAACAAAGCAGCAGAAGCTGAAGATGACCAACTTCCTCATGTGTCACAGGGTGATCAGACGTTGCAACAAAAGACATGCAGGTGGTAGAGAGAAGAGAAAAAGCTTAAGGTACCTGGTATTCCCAAGCGGTCTCCCATTCAAGTACTAACCAGGCCCAACCGTGCTTGGCTTCCGAGATCAGACGAGGTCGGGCTTATTCAGGGTGGTGTGGCCGTAAGCAACAATATCGGTGACAAATGTGCATTATATAGGTACTGGAATCATACACTTCCTCTGTATAACCAGATAATTGCCGAAAAAGGCTGACTTGTAGTGGGTTCATCTTCCTCCTTGATGTGATTATTCTCTGGAGCTGAAACTGAGACTCTCAGATCACCTCGTGTCTATCAACAAAGCAGCAGCAGCTGAAGATGACCAACTTCTTCACGTGTCACAGGGTGATCAGACGTTGCAACAAAAGACATGCAGGTGGTAGAGAGAAGAGAAAAAGCTTACAGCACCTGGTATTCCCAAGCTGTCTCCCATCCAAGTACTAACCAGGTACAACCCTGCTTGGCGTCCGAGATCAGACGAGGTCGGGCTTATTCAGGGTGGTGTGGCCGTAAGCAACAACGTCTCTGACAAATGTGCATTATATAGGTACTGGAATCATACGGTTCCTCTATGTAACCAGATAATTGCTGAGAAAGGCTGATGTGTAGTGGGCAAATCTTCTTCCCTGACGTGATTATTCTCTGCAGCTGAAACTGAGACTCTCAGATCACTTCGTGTCTGCCAACTACGGTTCCTCTATGCAACCAGATAATTGCCGAGAAAGGCTGATGTGTAGCGGGCAAATCATCTTCTCTGATGTGATCATTCTCTGCAACTGAAACTGAGACTCTCAGATCACTTCGTGTCAGCCAACAAAGCAGCCGCAGCTGAAGATGACCAACTTCCTCATGTGTCACAGGGTGATCAGACGTTGCAACAAAAGACATGCAGGTGGTAGAGAGAAGAGAAAAAGCTTACAGCACCTGGTATTCCCAAGCTGTCTCCCATCCAAGTACTAAGGAGGCTCAACCCTGCTTGGCTTCCGAGATCAGACGAGGTCGGGCATGTTCAGGGTGGTGTGGCCGTAAGCAACAATGTGTCTGACAAATGTGCATTATATAAGTACAGGAATCATACGGTTCCTCTATGTAACCAGATAATTGCTGAGAAAGGCTGATCTGTAGTGGGCACATCTTCTTCTCTGATGTGATTATTCTCTCCAGCTGAAACTGAGACTCTCAGATTACCTCATGTCTGCCAACAAAGCAGCAGGAGCTGAAGATGACCAACTTCCTCATGTGTCACAGGGTGATCAGACGTTGCAACAAAAGACATGCAGGTGGTCAAGAGAAGACAAAAAGCTTACAGCACCTGGTAATCCCAAGCAGTCTCCCATCTAAGTACTAACCAGGCCCAACCCTACTTGGCTTCCGAGATAAGACAAGGTGGGGCTTATTCAGGGTGGTGTGGCGGTAAGCAAATATATTTGTTACAAATGTGAATTATATAGGTACTGGAATCATACACTTCCTCTATGAAACCAGATAATTGCCGAGAAAGGCTGATGTGTAGTGGGCATATCATCTTCTCTGATGTGATCATTCTCTTCAGCTGAAACTGAGACTCTCAGATCACTTCGTGTCTGCCAACAAAGCAGCAGCAGCTGAAGATGACCAACTTCCTCATGTGTCACAGGGTGATCAGACGTTGCAACAAAACACATGCAGGTGGTAGAGAGAAGAGAAAAAGCTTACAGCACCTGGTATTCCCAAGCAGTCTCCCATTGAAGTACAAACCAGACCCAACCCTGCTTGGCTTCCGAGATAAGACAAGGTGGGGCTTATTCAGGGTGGTGTGGCGGTAAGCGACAATATCTGTTACAAATGTGAATTATATAGGTACTGGAATCATACACTTGCTCTATGAAACCAGATAATTGCCGAGAAAGGCTGACTTGTAGTGGGTTCATCTTCCTCCTTGATGTGATTATTCTCTGCAGCTGAAACTGAGACTCTCAGATCACTTCGTGTCTGCCAACAAAGCAGCAGCTGCTGAAGATGACCAACTTCCTCATGTGTCACAGGGTGATCAGACGTTGCAACAAAAGACATGCAGGTTGTAGAGAGAAGAGAAAACGCTTACAGAACCTGGTATTCCCAAGCAGTCTCCCATTAAAGTACTAACCAGGCCCAACACTGCTTGGCTTCCGAGATCAGACGAGGTCGGGCTTATTCAGGGTGGTGTGGCCGTAAGCAACAATATTGGTGACAAATGTGCATTATATAGGTACTGGAATCATATACTTCCTCTGTATAACTAGATAATTGCCGAAAAAGGCTGACTTGTAGTGGGTTCATCTTCCTCCTTGATGTGATTATTCTCTGCAGCTGAAACTGAGACTCTCAGATCACCTCGTGTCTATCAACAAAGCAGCAGCAGCTGAAGATGACTAACTTCTTCACGTGTCACAGGGTGATCAGACGTTGCAACAAAAGAAATGCAGGTGGTAGAGAGAAGAGAAAAAGCTTACAGCACCTGGTATTCCCAAGCTGTCTCCCATCCAAGTACTAACCAGGTACAACCCTGCTTGGCGTCCGAGATCAGACGAGGTCGGGCTTATTCAGGGTGGTGTGGCCGTAGGCAACAATGTCTCTGACAAATGTGCATTATATAGGTACTGGAATCATACGGTTCCTCTATGCAACCAGATAATTGCCGAGAAAGGCTGTTGTGTAGCGGGCAAATCATCTTCTCTGATGTGATCATTATCTGCAACTGAAACTGAGACTCTCAGATCACTTCGTGTCAGCCAACAAAGCAGCAGCAGCTGAAGATGACCAACTTCCTCATGTGTCACAGGGTGATCAGGAGTTGCAACAAAAGACATGCAGGTGGTAGAGAGAAGAGAAGAAGCTTACAGCACCTGGTATTCCCAAGCAGTCTCCCATCCACGTACTAAGGAGGTTCAACCCTGCTTGGCTTCCGAGATCAGACGAGGTCGGGCATGTTCAGGGTGGTGTGGCCGTAAGCAACAATGTGTCTGACAAATGTGCATTATATAAGTACAGGAATCATACGGTTCCTCTATGTAACCAGATAATTGCTGAGAAAGGCTGATCTGTAGTGGGCACATCTTCTTCCCTGAAGTGATTATTCTCTTTAGCTGAAACTGAGACTCTCAGATCACTTCGTGTCTTCCAACAAAGCAGCAGCAGCTGAAGATGGCCAACTTCCTCATGTGTCACAGGGTGATCAGACGTTGCAACAAAAGACATGCAGGTGGTAGAGAGAAGAGAAAAAGCTTAAGGCACCTGGTATTCCCAAGCGGTCTCCCATTCAAGTACTAACCAGGCCCAACCCTGCTTGGCTTCCGAGATCAGACGAGGTTGGGCTTATTCAGGGTGGTGTGGCCGTAAGCAACAATATCGGTGACAAATGTGCATTATATAGGTACTGGAATCATACACTTCCTCTGTATAACCAGATAATTGCCGAAAAAGGCTGACTTGTAGTGGATTCATCTTCCTCCTTGATGTGATTATTCTCTGGAGCTGAAACTGAGACTCTCAGATCACCTTGTGTCTATCAACAAAGCAGCAGCAGCTGAAGATGACCAACTTCTTCACGTGTCACAGGGTGATCAGACGTTGCAACAAAAGACATGCAGGTGGTAGAGAGAAGAGAAAAAGCTTACAGCACCTGGTATTCCCAAGCTGACTCCTATCCAAGTACTAACCAGGTACAACCCTGCTTGGCGTCCGAGATCAGACGAGGTCGGGCTTATTCAGGGTGGTGTGGCCGTAAGCAACAATGTCTCTGACAAATGTGCATTATATAGGTACTGGAATCATACGGTTCCTCTATGCAACCAGATAATTGCCGAGAAAGGCTGATGTGTAGCGGACAAATCATCTTCTCTGATGTGATCATTCTCTGCAACTGAAACTGAGACTCTCAGATCACCTCGTGTCTATCAACAAAGCAGCAGCAGCTGAAGATGACCAACTTCTTCACGTGTCACAGGGTGATCAGACGTTGCAACAAAAGACATGCAGGTGGTAGAGAGAAGAGAAAAAGCTTACAGCACCTGGTATTCCCAAGCTGTCTCCTATCCAAGTACTAACCAGGTACAACCCTGCATGGCGTCCGAGATCAGACGAGGTCGGGCTTATTCAGGGTGGTGTGGCCGTAAGCAACAATGTCTCTGACAAATGTGCATTATATAGGTACTGGAATCATACGGTTCCTCTATGCAACCAGATAATTGCCGAGAAAGGCTGATGTGTAGCGGGCAAATCATCTTCTTCCCTGACGTGATAATTTTCTCCAGCTGAACATGAGACTCTCAGATCACTTCGTGTCTGCCAACAAAGCAGCAGAAGCTGAAGATGACCAACTTCCTCATGTGTCACAGGGTGATCAGACGTTGCAACAAAAGACATGCAGGTGGTAGAGAGAAGAGAAAAAGCTTAAGGTACCTGGTATTCCCAAGCGGTCTCCCATTCAAGTACTAACCAGGCCCAACCGTGCTTGGCTTCCGAGATCAGACGAGGTCGGGCTTATTCAGGGTGGTGTGGCCGTAAGCAACAATATCGGTGACAAATGTGCATTATATAGGTACTGGAATCATACACTTCCTCTGTATAACCAGATAATTGCCGAAAAAGGCTGACTTGTAGTGGATTCATCTTCCTCCTTGATGTGATTATTCTCTGGAGCTGAAACTGAGACTCTCAGATCACCTCGTGTCTATCAACAAAGCAGCAGCAGCTGAAGATGACCAACTTCTTCACGTGTCACAGGGTGATCAGACGTTGCAACAAAAGACATGCAGGTGGTAGAGAGAAGAGAAAAAGCTTACAGCACCTGGTATTCCCAAGCTGACTCCTATCCAAGTACTAACCAGGTACAACCCTGCTTGGCGTCCGAGATCAGACGAGGTCGGGCTTATTCAGGGTGGTGTGGCCGTAAGCAACAATGTCTCTGACAAATGTGCATTATATAGGTACTGGAATCATACGGTTCCTCTATGCAACCAGATAATTGCCGAGAAAGGCTGATGTGTAGCGGACAAATCATCTTCTCTGATGTGATCATTCTCTGCAACTGAAACTGAGACTCTCAGATCACCTCGTGTCTATCAACAAAGCAGCAGCAGCTGAAGATGACCAACTTCTTCACGTGTCACAGGGTGATCAGACGTTGCAACAAAAGACATGCAGGTGGTAGAGAGAAGAGAAAAAGCTTACAGCACCTGGTATTCCCAAGCTGTCTCCTATCCAAGTACTAACCAGGTACAACCCTGCTTGGCGTCCGAGATCAGACGAGGTCGGGCTTATTCAGGGTGGTGTGGCCGTAAGCAACAATGTCTCTGACAAATGTGCATTATATAGGTACTGGAATCATACGGTTCCTCTATGCAACCAGATAATTGCCGAGAAAGGCTGATGTGTAGCGGGCAAATCATCTTCTTCCCTGACGTGATAATTTTCTCCAGCTGAACATGAGACTCTCAGATCACTTCGTGTCTGCCAACAAAGCAGCAGAAGCTGAAGATGACCAACTTCCTCATGTGTCACAGGGTGATCAGACGTTGCAACAAAAGACATGCAGGTGGTAGAGAGAAGAGAAAAAGCTTACAGCACCTGGTATTCCCAAGCTGACTCCTATCCAAGTACTAACCAGGTACAACGCTGCTTGGCGTCCGAGATCAGACGAGGTCGGGCTTATTCAGGGTGGTGTGGCCGTAAGCAACAATGTCTCTGACAAATGTGCATTATATAGGTACTGGAATCATACGGTTCCTCTATGCAACCAGATAATTGCCGAGAAAGGCTGATGTGTAGTGGACAAATCATCTTCTCTGATGTGATCATTCTCTGCAACTGAAACTGAGACTCTCAGATCACCTCGTGTCTATCAACAAAGCAGCAGCAGCTGAAGATGACCAACTTCTTCACGTGTCACAGGGTGATCAGACGTTGCAACAAAAGACATGCAGGTGGTAGAGAGAAGAGAAAAAGCTTACAGCACCTGGTATTCCCAAGCTGTCTCCTATCCAAGTACTAACCAGGTACAACCCTGCTTGGCGTCCGAGATCAGACGAGGTCGGGCTTATTCAGGGTGGTGTGGCCGTAAGCAACAATGTCTCTGACAAATGTGCATTATATAGGTACTGGAATCATACGGTTCCTCTATGCAACCAGATAATTGCCGAGAAAGGCTGATGTGTAGCGGGCAAATCATCTTCTTCCCTGACGTGATAATTTTCTCCAGCTGAACATGAGACTCTCAGATCACTTCGTGTCTGCCAACAAAGCAGCAGAAGCTGAAGATGACCAACTTCCTCATGTGTCACAGGGTGATCAGACGTTGCAACAAAAGACATGCAGGTGGTAGAGAGAAGAGAAAAAGCTTAAGGTACCTGGTATTCCCAAGCGGTCTCCCATTCAAGTACTAACCAGGCCCAACCGTGCTTGGCTTCCGAGATCAGACGAGGTCGGGCTTATTCAGGGTGGTGTGGCCGTAAGCAACAATATCGGTGACAAATGTGCATTATATAGGTACTGGAATCATACACTTCCTCTGTATAACCAGATAATTGCCGAAAAAGGCTGACTTGTAGTGGATTCATCTTCCTCCTTGATGTGATTATTCTCTGGAGCTGAAACTGAGACTCTCAGATCACCTTGTGTCTATCAACAAAGCAGCAGCAGCTGAAGATGACCAACTTCTTCACGTGTCACAGGGTGATCAGACGTTGCAACAAAAGACATGCAGGTGGTAGAGAGAAGAGAAAAAGCTTACAGCACCTGGTATTCCCAAGCTGACTCCTATCCAAGTACTAACCAGGTACAACCCTGCTTGGCGTCCGAGATCAGACGAGGTCGGGCTTATTCAGGGTGGTGTGGCCGTAAGCAACAATGTCTCTGACAAATGTGCATTATATAGGTACTGGAATCATACGGTTCCTCTATGCAACCAGATAATTGCCGAGAAAGGCTGATGTGTAGCGGACAAATCATCTTCTCTGATGTGATCATTCTCTGCAACTGAAACTGAGACTCTCAGATCACCTCGTGTCTATCAACAAAGCAGCAGCAGCTGAAGATGACCAACTTCTTCACGTGTCACAGGGTGATCAGACGTTGCAACAAAAGACATGCAGGTGGTAGAGAGAAGAGAAAAAGCTTACAGCACCTGGTATTCCCAAGCTGTCTCCTATCCAAGTACTAACCAGGTACAACCCTGCTTGGCGTCCGAGATCAGACGAGGTCGGGCTTATTCAGGGTGGTGTGGCCGTAAGCAACAATGTCTCTGACAAATGTGCATTATATAGGTACTGGAATCATACGGTTCCTCTATGCAACCAGATAATTGCCGAGAAAGGCTGATGTGTAGCGGGCAAATCATCTTCTTCCCTGACGTGATAATTTTCTCCAGCTGAACATGAGACTCTCAGATCACTTCGTGTCTGCCAACAAAGCAGCAGAAGCTGAAGATGACCAACTTCCTCATGTGTCACAGGGTGATCAGACGTTGCAACAAAAGACATGCAGGTGGTAGAGAGAAGAGAAAAAGCTTAAGGTACCTGGTATTCCCAAGCGGTCTCCCATTCAAGTACTAACCAGGCCCAACCGTGCTTGGCTTCCGAGATCAGACGAGGTCGGGCTTATTCAGGGTGGTGTGGCCGTAAGCAACAATATCGGTGACAAATGTGCATTATATAGGTACTGGAATCATACACTTCCTCTGTATAACCAGATAATTGCCGAAAAAGGCTGACTTGTAGTGGGTTCATCTTCCTCCTTGATGTGATTATTCTCTGGAGCTGAAACTGAGACTCTCAGATCACCTCGTGTCTATCAACAAAGCAGCAGCAGCTGAAGATGACCAACTTCTTCACGTGTCACAGGGTGATCAGACGTTGCAACAAAAGACATGCAGGTGGTAGAGAGAAGAGAAAAAGCTTACAGCACCTGGTATTCCCAAGCTGTCTCCCATCCAAGTACTAACCAGGTACAACCCTGCTTGGCGTCCGAGATTAGACAAGGTCGGGCTTATTCAGGGTGGTGTGGCCGTAAGCAACAATGTCTCTGACAAATGTGCATTATATAGGTACTGGAATCATACGGTTCCTCTATGCAACCAGATAATTGCCGAGAAAGGCTGATGTGTAGCGGGCAAATCATCTTCTCTGATGTGATCATTATCTGCAACTGAAACTGAGACTCTCAGATCACTTCGTGTCAGCCAACAAAGCAGCAGCAGCTGAAGATGACCAACTTCTTCACGTGTCACAGGGTGATCAGACGTTGCAACAAAAGACATGCAGGTGGTAGAGAGAAGAGAAAAAGCTTACAGCACCTGGTATTCCCAAGCTGTCTCCCATCCAAGTACTAACCAGGTACAACCCTGCTTGGCGTCCGAGATCAGACGAGGTCGGGCTTATTCAGGGTGGTGTGGCCGTAAGCAAAAATGTCTCTGACAAATGTGCATTATATAGGTACTGGAATCATACGGTTCCTCTATGCAACCAGATAATCATCTTCTCTGATGTGATCATTATCTGCAACTGAAACTGAGACTCTCAGATCACTTCGTGTCAGCCAACAAAGCAGCAGCAGCTGAAGATGACCAACTTCCTCATGTGTCACAGGGTGATCAGAAGTTGCAACAAAAGACATGCAGGTGGTAGAGAGAAGAGAAGAAGCTTACAGCACCTGGTATTCCCAAGCAGTCTCCCATCCAAGTACTAACCAGGCCCAACCCTGCTTGGCTTCCGAGATCAGACGAGGTTGGGCTTATTCAGGGTGGTGTGGCCGTAAGCAACAATATCGGTGACAAATGTGCATTATATAGGTACTGGAATCATACACTTCCTCTGTATAACCAGATAATTGCCGAAAAAGGCTGACTTATAGTGGGTTCATCTTCCTCCTTGATGTGATTATTCTCTGGAGCTGAAACTGAGACTCTCAGATCACCTCGTGTCTATCAACAAAGCAGCAGCAGCTGAAGATGACCAGCTTCTTCACGTGTCACAGGGTGATCAGACGTTGCAACAAAAGACATGCAGGTGGTAGAGAGAAGAGAAAAAGCTTACAGCACCTGGTATTCCCAAGCAGTCTCCCATCAAGTACTAAGCAGGCCTAAACCTGCTTGGCTTCCGAGATCAGACGAGGTCGGGCTTATTCAGGGTGGTTTGGCCGTAAGCGACAATGTCTGTGACAAATGTGCATTATATAGGTACTGGAATCATACGGTTCCTCTATGCAACCAAATAATTGCAGAGAAAAGCTGACTTGTAGTGGGCACATCTTCTTCTCTGATGTGATTATTCTCTCCAGCTGAAACTGAGACTCTCAGATTACCTCATGTCTGCCAACAAAGCAGCAGCAGCTGAAGATGACCAACTTCCTCATGTGTCACAGGGTGATCAGACGTTGCAACAAAACACATGCAGGTGGTAGAGAGAAGAGAAACAGCTTACAGCACCTGGTATTCCCAAGCAGTCTCCCATTGAAGTACAAACCAGACCCAACCCTGCTTGGCTTCCGAGATAAGACAAGGTGGGGCTTATTCAGGGTGGTGTGGCGGTAAGCGAACATATCTGTTACAAATGTGAATTATATAGGTACTGGAATCATACACTTGCTCTATGAAACCAGATAATTGCCGAGAAAGGCTGATGTGTAGTGGGCATATCATCTTCTCTGATGTGATCATTCTCTTCAGCTGAAACTGAGACTCTCAGATCACTTCGTGTCTGCCAACAAAGCAGCAGCTGCTGAAGATGACCAACTTCCTCATGTGTCACAGGGTGATCAGACGTTGCAACAAAAGACATGCAGGTTGTAGAGAGAAGAGAAAACGCTTACAGCACCTGGTATTCCCAAGCAGTCTCCCATTAAAGTACTAACCAGGCCCAACCCTCCTTGGCTTCCGAGATCAGACGAGGTCGGGCTTATTCAGGGTGGTGTGGCCGTAAGGAACAATTTCTGTGACAAATGTGCATTATATAGGTACTGGAATCATACACTTCCTCTATGTAACCAGATAATTGCAGAGAAAGGCTGACTTGTTATGGAAACATCTTCTTCCCTGATGTGATTATTCTCTGCAGCTGAAACTGAGACTCTCAGATCACTTCGTGTCTGCCAACAAAGCAGCAGCAGCTGAAGATGACCAACTTCCTCATGTGTCACAGGGTGATCAGACGTTGCAACAAAAGACATGCAGGTTGTAGAGAGAAGAGAAAACTCTTACAGAACCTGGTATTCCCAAGCAGTCTCCCATTAAAGTACTAACCAGGCCCAACCCTCCTTGGCTTCCGAGATCAGACGAGGTCGGGCTTATTCAGGGTGGTGTGGCCGTAAGGAACAATTTCTGTGACAAATGTGCATTATATAGGTACTGGAATCATACAATTCCTCTATGTAACCAGATAATTGCAGAGAAAGGCTGACTTGTTATGGGCACATCTTCTTCCCTGATGTGATTATTCTCTGCAGCTGAAACTGAGACTCTCAGATCACTTCGTGTCTGCCAACAAAGCAGCAGCAGCTGAAGATGACCAACTTCGTCATGTGTCACAGGGTGATCAGACGTTGCAACAAAAGACATGCAGGTGGTCGAGAGAAGACAAAAAGCTTACAGCTCCTGGTATTCCCAAGCGGTCTCCCATTTAAGTACTAACCAGGCCCAACCCTCCTTGGCTTCCGAGATCAGACGAGGTCGGGCTTATTCAGGGTGGTGTGGCCGTAAGGAACAATTTCTGTGACAAATGTGCATTATATAGGTACTGGAATCATACAATTCCTCTATGTAACCAGATAATTGCAGAGAAAGGCTGACTTGTTATGGGCACATCTTCTTCCCTGATGTGATTATTCTCTGCAGCTGAAACTGAGACTCTCAGATCACTTCGTGTCTGCCAACAAAGCAGCAGCAGCTGAAGATGACCAACTTCGTCATGTGTCACAGGGTGATCAGACGTTGCAACAAAAGACATGCAGGTGGTCGAGAGAAGACAAAAAGCTTACAGCTCCTGGTATTCCCAAGCGGTCTCCCATTTAAGTACTAACCAGGCCCAACCCTCCTTGGCTTCCGAGATCAGACGAGGTCGGGCATGTTCAGGGTGGTGTGGCCGTAAGCAACAATGTCTCTGACAAATGTGCATTATATAGGTACAGGAATCATACGGTTCCTCTATGCAACCAGATAATTGCCGAGAAAGGCTGATGTGTAGCGGGCAAATCATCTTCTCTGATGTGATCATTCTCTGCAACTTAAACTGAGACTCTCAGATCACTTCGTGTCAGCCAACAAAGCAGCAGCAGCTGAAGATGACCAACTTCCTCATGTGTCACAGGGTGATCAGACGTTGCAACAAAAGACATGCAGGTGGTAGAGAGAAGAGAAAAAGCTTACAGCACCTGGTATTCCCAAGCTGACTCCAATCCAAGTACTAACCAGGTACAACCCTGCTTGGCGTCCGAGATCAGACGAGGTCGGGCTTATTCAGGGTGGTGTGGCCGTAAGCGACAATGTCTGTGACAAATGTGCATTATATAGGTACTGGAATCATACGGTTCCTCTATGCAACCAGATAATTGCAGAGAAAAGCTGACTTGTAGTGGGCACATCTTCTTCTCTGATGTGATCATTCTCTGCAACTGAAACTGAGACTCTCAGATCACCTCGTGTCTATCAACAAAGCAGCAGGAGCTGAAGATGACCAACTTCCTCATGTGTCACAGGGTGATCAGACGTTGCAACAAAAGACATGCAGGTGGTCGAGAGAAGACAAAAAGCTTACAGCACCTGGTAATCCCAAGCAGACTCCCATCTAAGTACTAACCAGGTACAACCCTGCTTGGCGTCCGAGATAAGACAAGGTGGGGCTTATTCAGGGTGGTGTGGCCGTAAGCAACAATGTCTCTGACAAATGTGCATTATATAGGTACTGGAATCATACGGTTCCTCTATGCAACCAGATAATTGCCGAGAAAGGCTGATGTGTAGCGGGCAAATCATCTTCTTCCCTGACGTGATAATTTTCTCCAGCTGAACATGAGACTCTCAGATCACTTCGTGTCTGCCAACAAAGCAGCAGAAGCTGAAGATGACAAACTTCCTCATGTGTCACAGGGTGATCAGACGTTGCAACAAAAGACATGCAGGTGGTAGAGAGAAGAGAAAAAGCTTAAGGTACCTGGTATTCCCAAGCGGTCTCCCATTCAAGTACTAACCAGGCCCAACCGTGCTTGGCTTCCGAGATCAGACGAGGTCGGGCTTATTCAGGGTGGTGTGGCCGTAAGCAACAATATCGGTGACAAATGTGCATTATATAGGTACTGGAATCATACACTTCCTCTGTATAACCAGATAATTGCCGAAAAAGGCTGACTTGTAGTGGGTTCATCTTCCTCCTTGATGTGATTATTCTCTGGAGCTGAAACTGAGACTCTCAGATCACCTCGTGTCTATCAACAAAGCAGCAGCAGCTGAAGATGACTAACTTCTTCACGTGTCACAGGGTGATCAGACGTTGCAACAAAAGACATGCAGGTGGTAGAGAGAAGAGAAAAAGCGTACAGCACCTGGTATTCCCAAGCTGTCTCCCATCCAAGTACTAACCAGGTACAACCCTGCTTGGCGTCCGAGATCAGACGAGGTCGGGCTTATTCAGGGTGGTGTGGCCGTAAGCAACAATGTCTCTGACAAATGTGCATTATATAGGTACTGGAATCATACGGTTCCTCTATGCAACCAGATAATTGCCGAGAAAGGCTGATGTGTAGCGGGGAAATCATCTTCTCTGATGTGATCATTATCTGCAACTGAAACTGAGACTCTCAGATCACTTCGTGTCAGCCAACAAAGCAGCAGCAGCTGAAGATGACCAACTTCTTCACGTGTCACAGGGTGATCAGACGTTGCAACAAAAGACATGCAGGTGGTAGAGAGAAGAGAAAAAGCTTACAGCACCTGGTATTCCCAAGCTGTCTCCCATCCAAGTACTAACCAGGTACAACCCTGCTTGGCGTCCGAGATCAGACGAGGTCGGGCTTATTCAGGGTGGTGTGGCCGTAAGCAAAAATGTCTCTGACAAATGTGCATTATATAGGTACTGGAATCATACGGTTCCTCTATGCAACCAGATAATCATCTTCTCTGATGTGATCATTATCTGCAACTGAAACTGAGACTCTCAGATCACTTCGTGTCAGCCAACAAAGCAGCAGCAGCTGAAGATGACCAACTTCCTCATGTGTCACAGGGTGATCAGAAGTTGCAACAAAAGACATGCAGGTGGTAGAGAGAAGAGAAGAAGCTTACAGCACCTGGTATTCCCAAGCAGTCTCCCATCCAAGTACTAACCAGGCCCAACCCTGCTTGGCTTCCGAGATCAGACGAGGTTGGGCTTATTCAGGGTGGTGTGGCCGTAAGCAACAATGTCGGTGACAAATGTGCATTATATAGGTACTGGAATCATACACTTCCTCTGTATAACCAGATAATTGCCGAAAAAGGCTGACTTATAGTGGGTTCATCTTCCTCCTTGATGTGATTATTCTCTGGAGCTGAAACTGAGACTCTCAGATCACCTCGTGTCTATCAACAAAGCAGCAGCAGCTGAAGATGACCAGCTTCTTCACGTGTCACAGGGTGATCAGACGTTGCAACAAAAGACATGGAGGTGGTAGAGAGAAGAGAAAAAGCTTACAGCACCTGGTATTCCCAAGCAGTCTCCCATCAAGTACTAAGCAGGCCTAAACCTGCTTGGCTTCCGAGATCAGACGAGGTCGGGCTTATTCAGGGTGGTTTGGCCGTAAGCGACAATGTCTGTGACAAATGTGCATTATATAGGTACTGGAATCATACGGTTCCTCTATGCAACCAAATAATTGCAGAGAAAAGCTGACTTGTAGTGGGCACATCTTCTTCTCTGATGTGATTATTCTCTCCAGCTGAAACTGAGACTCTCAGATTACCTCATGTCTGCCAACAAAGCAGCAGCAGCTGAAGATGACCAACTTCCTCATGTGTCACAGGGTGATCAGACGTTGCAACAAAACACATGCAGGTGGTAGAGAGAAGAGAAACAGCTTACAGCACCTGGTATTCCCAAGCAGTCTCCCATTGAAGTACAAACCAGACCCAACCCTGCTTGGCTTCCGAGATAAGACAAGGTGGGGCTTATTCAGGGTGGTGTGGCGGTAAGCGACAATATCTGTTACAAATGTGAATTATATAGGTACTGGAATCATACACTTGCTCTATGAAACCAGATAATTGCCGAGAAAGGCTGATGTGTAGTGGGCATATCATCTTCTCTGATGTGATCATTCTCTTCAGCTGAAACTGAGACTCTCAGATCACTTCGTGTCTGCCAACAAAGCAGCAGCTGCTGAAGATGACCAACTTCCTCATGTGTCACAGGGTGATCAGACGTTGCAACAAAAGACATGCAGGTTGTAGAGAGAAGAGAAAACGCTTACAGCACCTGGTATTCCCAAGCAGTCTCCCATTAAAGTACTAACCAGGCCCAACCCTCCTTGGCTTCCGAGATCAGACGAGGTCGGGCTTATTCAGGGTGGTGTGGCCGTAAGGAACAATTTCTGTGACAAATGTGCATTATATAGGTACTGGAATCATACACTTCCTCTATGTAACCAGATAATTGCAGAGAAAGGCTGACTTGTTATGGAAACATCTTCTTCCCTGATGTGATTATTCTCTGCAGCTGAAACTGAGACTCTCAGATCACTTCGTGTCTGCCAACAAAGCAGCAGCAGCTGAAGATGACCAACTTCCTCATGTGTCACAGGGTGATCAGACGTTGCAACAAAAGACATGCAGGTTGTAGAGAGAAGAGAAAACTCTTACAGAACCTGGTATTCCCAAGCAGTCTCCCATTAAAGTACTAACCAGGCCCAACCCTCCTTGGCTTCCGAGATCAGACGAGGTCGGGCTTATTCAGGGTGGTGTGGCCGTAAGGAACAATTTCTGTGACAAATGTGCATTATATAGGTACTGGAATCATACAATTCCTCTATGTAACCAGATAATTGCAGAGAAAGGCTGACTTGTTATGGGCACATCTTCTTCCCTGATGTGATTATTCTCTGCAGCTGAAACTGAGACTCTCAGATCACTTCGTGTCTGCCAACAAAGCAGCAGCAGCTGAAGATGACCAACTTCGTCATGTGTCACAGGGTGATCAGACGTTGCAACAAAAGACATGCAGGTGGTCGAGAGAAGACAAAAAGCTTACAGCTCCTGGTATTCCCAAGCGGTCTCCCATTTAAGTACTAACCAGGCCCAACCCTCCTTGGCTTCCGAGATCAGACGAGGTCGGGCTTATTCAGGGTGGTGTGGCCGTAAGGAACAATTTCTGTGACAAATGTGCATTATATAGGTACTGGAATCATACAATTCCTCTATGTAACCAGATAATTGCAGAGAAAGGCTGACTTGTTATGGGCACATCTTCTTCCCTGATGTGATTATTCTCTGCAGCTGAAACTGAGACTCTCAGATCACTTCGTGTCTGCCAACAAAGCAGCAGCAGCTGAAGATGACCAACTTCGTCATGTGTCACAGGGTGATCAGACGTTGCAACAAAAGACATGCAGGTGGTCGAGAGAAGACAAAAAGCTTACAGCTCCTGGTATTCCCAAGCGGTCTCCCATTTAAGTACTAACCAGGCCCAACCCTCCTTGGCTTCCGAGATCAGACGAGGTCGGGCATGTTCAGGGTGGTGTGGCCGTAAGCAACAATGTCTCTGACAAATGTGCATTATATAGGTACAGGAATCATACGGTTCCTCTATGCAACCAGATAATTGCCGAGAAAGGCTGATGTGTAGCGGGCAAATCATCTTCTCTGATGTGATCATTCTCTGCAACTTAAACTGAGACTCTCAGATCACTTCGTGTCAGCCAACAAAGCAGCAGCAGCTGAAGATGACCAACTTCCTCATGTGTCACAGGGTGATCAGACGTTGCAACAAAAGACATGCAGGTGGTAGAGAGAAGAGAAAAAGCTTACAGCACCTGGTATTCCCAAGCTGACTCCAATCCAAGTACTAACCAGGTACAACCCTGCTTGGCGTCCGAGATCAGACGAGGTCGGGCTTATTCAGGGTGGTGTGGCCGTAAGCGACAATGTCTGTGACAAATGTGCATTATATAGGTACTGGAATCATACGGTTCCTCTATGCAACCAGATAATTGCAGAGAAAAGCTGACTTGTAGTGGGCACATCTTCTTCTCTGATGTGATCATTCTCTGCAACTGAAACTGAGACTCTCAGATCACCTCGTGTCTATCAACAAAGCAGCAGGAGCTGAAGATGACCAACTTCCTCATGTGTCACAGGGTGATCAGACGTTGCAACAAAAGACATGCAGGTGGTCGAGAGAAGACAAAAAGCTTACAGCACCTGGTAATCCCAAGCAGACTCCCATCTAAGTACTAACCAGGTACAACCCTGCTTGGCGTCCGAGATAAGACAAGGTGGGGCTTATTCAGGGTGGTGTGGCCGTAAGCAACAATGTCTCTGACAAATGTGCATTATATAGGTACTGGAATCATACGGTTCCTCTATGCAACCAGATAATTGCCGAGAAAGGCTGATGTGTAGCGGGCAAATCATCTTCTTCCCTGACGTGATAATTTTCTCCAGCTGAACATGAGACTCTCAGATCACTTCGTGTCTGCCAACAAAGCAGCAGAAGCTGAAGATGACAAACTTCCTCATGTGTCACAGGGTGATCAGACGTTGCAACAAAAGACATGCAGGTGGTAGAGAGAAGAGAAAAAGCTTAAGGTACCTGGTATTCCCAAGCGGTCTCCCATTCAAGTACTAACCAGGCCCAACCGTGCTTGGCTTCCGAGATCAGACGAGGTCGGGCTCATTCAGGGTGGTGTGGCCGTAAGCAACAATATCGGTGACAAATGTGCATTATATAGGTACTGGAATCATACACTTCCTCTGTATAACCAGATAATTGCCGAAAAAGGCTGACTTGTAGTGGGTTCATCTTCCTCCTTGATGTGATTATTCTCTGGAGCTGAAACTGAGACTCTCAGATCACCTCGTGTCTATCAACAAAGCAGCAGCAGCTGAAGATGACTAACTTCTTCACGTGTCACAGGGTGATCAGACGTTGCAACAAAAGACATGCAGGTGGTAGAGAGAAGAGAAAAAGCGTACAGCACCTGGTATTCCCAAGCTGTCTCCCATCCAAGTACTAACCAGGTACAACCCTGCTTGGCGTCCGAGATCAGACGAGGTCGGGCTTATTCAGGGTGGTGTGGCCGTAAGCAACAATGTCTCTGACAAATGTGCATTATATAGGTACTGGAATCATACGGTTCCTCTATGCAACCAGATAATTGCCGAGAAAGGCTGATGTGTAGCGGGGAAATCATCTTCTCTGATGTGATCATTATCTGCAACTGAAACTGAGACTCTCAGATCACTTCGTGTCAGCCAACAAAGCAGCAGCAGCTGAAGATGACCAACTTCTTCACGTGTCACAGGGTGATCAGACGTTGCAACAAAAGACATGCAGGTGGTAGAGAGAAGAGAAAAAGCTTACAGCACCTGGTATTCCCAAGCTGTCTCCCATCCAAGTACTAACCAGGTACAACCCTGCTTGGCGTCCGAGATCAGACGAGGTCGGGCTTATTCAGGGTGGTGTGGCCGTAAGCAACAATGTCTCTGACAAATGTGCATTATATAGGTACTGGAATCATACGGTTCCTCTATGGAACCAGATAATCATCTTCTCTGATGTGATCATTATCTGCAACTGAAACTGAGACTCTCAGATCACTTCGTGTCAGCCAACAAAGCAGCAGCAGCTGAAGATGACCAACTTCCTCATGTGTCACAGGGTGATCAGAAGTTGCAACAAAAGACATGCAGGTGGTAGAGAGAAGAGAAGAAGCTTACAGGACCTGGTATACCCAAGCAGTCTCCCATCCAAGTACTAAGGAGGCCCAACCCTGCTTGGCTTCCGAGATCAGACGAGGTTGGGCTTATTCAGGGTGGTGTGGCCGTAAGCAACAATATCGGTGACAAATGTGCATTATATAGGTACTGGAATCATACACTTCCTCTGTATAACCAGATAATTGCCGAAAAAGGCTGACTTATAGTGGGTTCATCTTCCTCCTTGATGTGATTATTCTCTGGAGCTGAAACTGAGACTCTCAGATCACCTCGTGTCTATCAACAAAGCAGCAGCAGCTGAAGATGACCAGCTTCTTCACGTGTCACAGGGTGATCAGACGTTGCAACAAAAGACATGCAGGTGGTAGAGAGAAGAGAAAAAGCTTACAGCACCTGGTATTCCCAAGCAGTCTCCCATCAAATACTAAGCAGGCCTAAACCTGCTTGGCTTCCGAGATCAGACGAGGTCGGGCTTATTCAGGGTGGTGTGGCCGTAAGCAACAATGTCTCTGACAAATGTGCATTATATAGGTACTGGAATCATACGGTTCCTCTATGCAACCAAATAATTGCAGAGAAAAGCTGACTTGTAGCGGACAAATCATCTTCTCTGATGTGATTATTCTCTCCAGCTGAAACTGAGACTCTCAGATTACCTCATGTCTGCCAACAAAGCAGCAGGAGCTGAAGATGACCAACTTCTTCACGTGTCACAGGGTGATCAGACGTTGCAACAAAAGACATGCAGGTGGTCGAGAGAAGAGAAAAAGCTTACAGCACCTGGTATTCCCAAGCTGTCTCCTATCCAAGTACTAACCAGGTACAACCCTGCTTGGCGTCCGAGATCAGACGAGGTCGGGCTTATTCAGGGTGGTGTGGCGGTAAGCAAATATATTTGTTACAAATGTGAATTATATAGGTACTGGAATCATACACTTCCTCTATGAAACCAGATAATTGCCGAGAAAGGCTGATGTGTAGTGGGGATATCATCTTCTCTGATGTGATCATTCTCTTCAGCTGAAACTGAGACTCTTAGATCACTTCGTGTCTGCCAACAAAGCAGCAGCAGCTGAAGATGACCAACTTCCTCATGTGTCACAGGGTGATCAGACGTTGCAACAAAACACATGCAGGTGGTAGAGAGAAGAGAAACAGCTTACAGCACCTGGTATTCCCAAGCAGTCTCCCATTGAAGTACAAACCAGACCCAACCCTGCTTGGCTTCCGAGATAAGACAAGGTGGGGCTTATTCAGGGTGGTGTGGCGGTAAGCGACAATATCTGTTACAAATGTGAATTATATAGGTACTGGAATCATACACTTGCTCTATGAAACCAGATAATTGCCGAGAAAGGCTGATGTGTAGTGGGCATATCATCTTCTCTGATGTGATCATTCTCTTCAGCTGAAACTGAGACTCTCAGATCACTTCGTGTCTGCCAACAAAGCAGCAGCTGCTGAAGATGACCAACTTCCTCATGTGTCACAGGGTGATCAGACGTTGCAACAAAAGACATGCAGGTTGTAGAGAGAAGAGAAAACGCTTACAGCACCTGGTATTCCCAAGCAGTCTCCCATTCAAGTACTAACCAGGACCAACCCTGCTTGGCTCCTGAGATCAGACGAGGTCGGGCATGTTCAGGGTGGTGTGGCCGTAAGCAGCAATGTATCTGACAAATGTGCATTATATAGGCACTGGAATCATACGGTTCCTCTATGCAACCAGATAATTGCCGAGAAAGGCTAATGTGTAGCGGGTGTATCATCTTCTCTGATGTGATCATTCTCTTCAGCTGAAACTGAGACTCTCAGATCACTTCGTGTCTGCCAACAAAGCAGAAGCTGCTGAAGATGACCAACTTCCTCATGTGTCACAGGGTGATCAGACGTTGCAACAAAAGACATGCAGGTTGTAGAGAGAAGAGAAAACGCTTACAGCACCTGGTATTCCCAAGCAGTCTCCCATTAAAGTACTAACCAGGCCCAACCCTCCTTGGCTTCCGAGATCAGACGAGGTCGGGCTTATTCAGGGTGGTGTGGCCGTAAGGAACAATTTCTGTGACAAATGTGCATTATATAGGTACTGGAATCATACACTTCCTCTATGTAACCAGATAATTGCAGAGAAAGGCTGACTTGTTATGGAAACATCTTCTTCCCTGATGTGATTATTCTCTGCAGCTGAAACTGAGACTCTCAGATCACTTCGTGTCTGCCAACAAAGCAGCAGCAGCTGAAGATGACCAACTTCCTCATGTGTCACAGGGTGATCAGACGTTGCAACAAAAGACATGCAGGTTGTAGAGAGAAGAGAAAACTCTTACAGAACCTGGTATTCCCAAGCAGTCTCCCATTAAAGTACTAACCAGGCCCAACCCTCCTTGGCTTCCGAGATAAGACGAGGTCGGGCTTATTCAGGGTGGTGTGGCCGTAAGGAACAATTTCTGTGACAAATGTGCATTATATAGGTACTGGAATCATACAATTCCTCTATGTAACCAGATAATTGCAGAGAAAGGCTGACTTGTTATGGGCACATCTTCTTCCCTGATGTGATTATTCTCTGCAGCTGAAACTGAGACTCTCAGATCACTTCGTGTCTGCCAACAAAGCAGCAGCAGCTGAAGATGACCAACTTCGTCATGTGTCACAGGGTGATCAGACGTTGCAACAAAAGACATGCAGGTGGTCGAGAGAAGACAAAAAGCTTACAGCTCCTGGTATTCCCAAGCGGTCTCCCATTTAAGTACTAACCAGGCCCAACCCTCCTTGGCTTCCGAGATCAGACGAGGTCGGGCATGTTCAGGGTGGTGTGGCCGTAAGCAACAATGTCTCTGACAAATGTGCATTATATAGGTACTGGAATCATACGGTTCCTCTATGCAACCAGATAATTGCCGAGAAAGGCTGATGTGTAGCGGGCAAATCATCTTCTCTGATGTGATCATTCTCTGCAACTTAAACTGAGACTCTCAGATCACTTCGTGTCAGCCAACAAAGCAGCAGCAGCTGAAGATGACCAACTTCCTCATGTGTCACAGGGTGATCAGACGTTGCAACAAAAGACATGCAGGTGGTAGAGAGAAGAGAAGAAGCTTACAGCACCTGGTATTCCCAAGCAGTCTCCCATACAAGTACTAAGGAGGTTCAACCCTGCTTGGCTTCCGAGATCAGACGAGGTCGGGCATGTTCAGGGTGGTGTGGCCGTAAGCAACAATGTGTCTGACAAATGTGCATTATATAAGTACAGGAATCATACGGTTCCTCTATGTAACCAGATAATTGCTGAGAAAGGCTGATCTGTAGTGGGCACATCTTCTTCCCTGAAGTGATTATTCTCTTTAGCTGAAACTGAGACTCTCAGATCACTTCGTGTCTTCCAACAAAGCAGCAGCAGCTGAAGATGGCCAACTTCCTCATGTGTCACAGGGTGATCAGACGTTGCAACAAAAGACATGCAGGTGGTAGAGAGAAGAGAAAAAGCTTACAGCACCTGGTATTCCCAAGCGGTCTCCCATTCAAGTACTAACCAGGCCCAACCCTGCTTGGCTTCCGAGATCAGACGAGGTTGGGCTTATTCAGGGTGGTGTGGCCGTAAGCAACAATATCGGTGACAAATGTGCATTATATAGGTACTGGAATCATACACTTCCTCTGTATAACCAGATAATTGCCGAAAAAGGCTGACTTGTAGTGGATTCATCTTCCTCCTTGATGTGATTATTCTCTGGAGCTGAAACTGAGACTCTCAGATCACCTCGTGTCTATCAACAAAGCAGCAGCAGCTGAAGATGACCAACTTCTTCACGTGTCACAGGGTGATCAGACATTGCAACAAAAGACATGCAGGTGGTAGAGAGAAGAGAAAAAGCTTACAGCACCTGGTTATTCACAAGCTGTCTCCCATCCAAGTAGTAAGCAGTTACAACCCTGCTTGGCGTCCGAGATCAGACGAGGTGGGGCTTATTCAGGGTGGTGTGGCCGTAAGCAACAATGTCTCTGACAAATGTGCATTATATAGGTACTGGAATCATACGGTTCCTCTATGCAACCAGATAATTGCCGAGAAAGGCTGACTTGTAGTGGGCACATCTTCTTCCCTGACGTGATAATTCTCTCCAGCTGAAAATGAGACTCTCAGATCACTTCGTGTCTGCCAACAAAGCAGCAGCAGCTGAAGATGACCAACTTCCTCATGTGTCACAAGGTGATCAGACGTTGCAACAAAAGACATGCAGGTGGTAGAGAGAAGAGAAAAAGCTTAAAGCACCTGGTATTCCCAAGCAGTCTCCCATCCAAGTACTAACCAGGCCCAAACCTGCTTGGCTTCCAAGATCAGACGAGGTCGGGCTTATTCAGGGTGGTGTGGCCGTAAGCAACAATATCTGTGACAAATGTGCATTATATAAGTACTGGAATCATACACTTCCTCTATGTAACCAGATAATTGCCGAGAAAGGCTGACTTGTAGTGGGCACATGTTCTTCCCCGATGTGATTATTTTCTGCAGCTGAAACTGAGACTCTCAGATCACTTCGTGTCTGCCAACAAAGAAGCAGCAGCTGCTGAAGATGACCAACTTCCTCATGTGTCACAGGATGATCAGACGTTGCAACAAAAGACATGCAGGTGGTAGAGAGAAGAGAAGAAGCTTACAGCACCTGGTATTCCCAAGAGGTCTCCCATCGAAGTACTAACCAGGCCCAAACCTGCTCTGCTTCCGAGATCAGACGAGGTCGGGCTTATTCAGGGTGGTGTGGCCGTAAGCAACAATATCTCTGACAAATGTCCATTATATAGGTACTGGAATCATACGGTTCCTCTATGCAACCAGTTAATTGCAGAGAAAGGCTGATGTGTAGCGGGCACATCTTCTTCCCCCATGTGATTATTTTCTGCAGCTGAAACTGAGACTCTCAGATCACTTCGTGTCTGCCAACAAAGAAGCAGCAGCTGCTGAAGATGACCAACTTCCTCATGTGTCACAGGATGATCAGACGTTGCAACAAAAGACATGGAGGTGGTAGACAGAAGAGAAGAAGCTTACAGCACCTGGTATTCCCAAGAGGTCTCCCATCGAAGTACTAACCAGGCCCAACCCTGCTTGGGTTCCGAGATCACACGAGGTTGGGCATATTCAGGGTGGTGTGGCCGTAAGTAACAATGTCTGTGACAAATGTGCATTATATAGGTACTGGAATCATACGGTTCCTCTATGCAACCAGATAATTGCCAAGAAAGGCTAACTTGTAGTGGGCACATCTTCTTCCCTGATGTGATTATTCTCTACAGCTGAAACTGAGACTCTCAGATCACTTCGTGTCTGCCAAAAAAGCAGCAGCAGCTGAAGATGACGAACTTCTTCACGTGTCACAGGGTGATCAGACGTTGCAACAAAAGACATGCAGGTGGTAGAGAGAAGAGAAAAAGCTTACATCACCTGGTATTCCCAAGCGGTCTCTCATCAAAGTACTAACCACGCCCAAACCTCCTTGGCTTCTGAGATCAGACGAGGTCAGACATATTCAGGGTGGTTTGGCCGTAAGCAACAATCTCTGTGACAAATGTGCATTATATAGGCAATGGAATCATATGGTTCCTCTATGTAACCAGATAATTGCCGAGAAAGGCTGATATGTAGTGGGCACATCTTGTTCCCTGACGTGATAATTTTCTCCAGCTGAAAATGAGACTCTCAGATCACTTCGTGTCTGCCAATAAAGCAGCAGCAGCTGAAGATGACCAACTTCCTCATGTGTCACAGGGTGATCAGACGTTGCAACAAAAGACATGCAGGTTGTAGAGAGAAAAGAAAAAACCTACAGCACTTGGTATTCCCAAGCAGTCTCCCATCCAAATACTAACAAGGCCCAACCCTGCTTGGCTTCCGAGATCAGACTTATTCAGGGTGGTGTGGCCGTAAGCAACAATAACTGTGACAAATGTGCATTATATAGGTACGATAGGTGCGACGTTTTAACTGCGGCGTTAAGTTTACGTTAAGTGTCTGTCTGTCTGTCTGTCTGTTCGCAGATGATTGCTCGTCTGTTACTGTGTGATTATTGTTACAATGTTAATAAAGTTTGATAATTTTACTTGAACCAAGAACAGCCTTCACATTTTTATTTAATTTCCCTTTGCAAAACAGGACGACAGTGAGTGTGAGTGACATCCATTTAATGCAATTGTCAAAAGTGAAGCCAGAATTACTTGGAGAATTATTTTACATTTATTAACAAAACCCAACACTCTTTGTCTCAACCAAAGATTTTTTAAAAATACTTTCTTTGCTCAATTTGGAATTTGTTTCATTCACTTGTGTTGCACAAATAGTGATACAGATAGATAGCTAGTCTCTCAAATAATTGAGTGTACCAAAAAAAGAGGGGAAAAATGATGGGAGACTTATTTACATTTACAGTTATACACATTTTGTGTGCTGCCCCCTACAGTAGGCTTTAGTAAAGTCCAAAGCACTGTGGTATGTTGGGGTGTTGCCACAATACAGGTTCGAATCCCACAAGAAACATGAAAATTAAACAGATGATAAACCTTGCAATAAGTGCAGAGGTGTGTGTAAACAATGTTGAGAAGATAAGAGAATAGAGAAAAGTGGATATAGTGTACGTTTTTTCTCCTTTTCTCCCCCCCCCCTTCCTCTTTTTTTCCTTTTCCCCCCTTTCGGGCAGTCCCTTTTGCCCCTTTTTTGGCCGAAAGGTCAGCACTCTGGACTTTGAATCCAGTGATCCGAGTTCAAATCTCGGTGGAACCTACAGGTGTGCTGTCATGTTTGTGTTCTGGAAAGAAAATGAGTGGATGAGGTTAGTCAGTTGTCAAGTCACACCAGAGTGTGTGATTGACCAATTCCAAAGAGAGGGCTTAAATTGTTTAATGTTGAAAAAGTGAAACATTCAGCTGAGAGGGTCTGTGCTATTTGCCTTCTCACCTCCGGGTGTCTCTAATTGAATCTATTTGATTTCTTCTTCCATATTAATTTGCAATGCATATATTTTTCCATGCTCTCCGTTTGGAATTTGGACACAGAAGCCAAAGGAGAAGGAAACAGGAAAAACAATCCCATGGTAACAATCAGCGACAAGGAGAACTACTCAAAAGCCTACATAATTAACCCGGTGCCCAACCATGGGCCAACCAATCATCCAATCAAGGAGCGGCAATTTCTGCCGGCCGGGATCTGAGCGCCAACTCCATGCGGTGCGCACAAGTTGGTACTGATTTAGGAAAAAGAGGATTGTACAATTTTACTCCTTGGTATGGATACTCTTTCAAAAAAGTCCAAAAAATAAAATATGTGGTTGACAAAACTGTGTGACTCAGTCCTTCAACACAAAAGGCAGGCAAAGGAAAATCAGCTGTCCTCTCTATCTAATCATAGGAGGATGGCCTGACTACGATCAGGGACCTGAGCAGCAAAGAATAGATAGACATGATAAATAGTTATATATATATATATATACATATATATATGTACATACTAGTCTCCAATACTACTATGATAAAAAGAGATCCAATGTACAGGTCTAAGTTGTACAGGAATGTGTTGTAGAAATTTGTTCTATATTTTTGTTGTAAATCCACAACAGGTTTCATCATCTGCTAATCCTGAAGGAGACACTAGTTGTAAAGGAATTTATTAATACATAAAAATGCTTATATTATAAGACTGAAACATTCTTGAACAGCAGATCACTGTAAAGACATACATATAATATTGTGATTATGTCAGTGGGTCAACAATTTTGTAAAGGCAACTTTACATAAAAAAATTTAAAATCTTGTAAAAATATAACAATGTAAACATAAAAACAGCAACCTCAAAACAAAACATAGCATGTTACCTGGATGGAAAACCATGCGTCTCTACAGCCTGAAGGAAGAAATCTTGGGCTGTTGATGCCTTGTTGTTATTGGTAGCATGTCGGTACATGATCTTTGTGAGCATTTGGAAAACATAAAAACCACAGAAACACATTAAACATTAACTACAATAATATAAGAATAATAAATGAATGAAATATTGTTCCATGTGTAATGTTAGACTTAAAGCTATACTTACCTTTCTGGCATGTAGCACGGCACTTATTAAAAATTTAAACTACTTGAACTGTCTCCTCATCTATGTGCTAACAACCAGAACCCACTGATGTGGACTCAGAAATAAAGTTTCCAATGTTTTCCAAACACAAATGAATACATTTCAGAAATGTACTGAGGCCAGATAGAAAAAGTGCACGTGCAGCCGCTTTAAACTGTCAAACAGGCAATGTAACGGCAGTTATATTTATGTTTCGCCACTAGATGCAGCTATGATTTTATGGCCATAGAGAATGTCCGTATAACACGTTTGTTTTAAGTGTTTTGATGTATATATTTAATATTTAGCAATGTTTAAAGGATATAGTTAATAACATTTGGTGTTAGGTAAAAGTTAAAAGTTAAAACTTGATAAGTTTAGTTTAAGGTGACGGTGATGTCACTTCCGGTTTAAAAAAGCGGTCCGGTAAACTGGTATCATTGATATGGATCCAATAAAGAAAGCAATCAACGAAGACCATAAGCGGTTTTAAGTTTACCGGTTTGTCCACTTGCAGGCCAAAGTGGTATGTAAGTTTGTGTTTGTAAATAATATATTTTCTTTTAGTTGAGGCATGTGTAATGTAATATTTGTACATCATTTGTGTTTTATCAGTTCTACGGTGTACTTGTGGTGAAAGCCGACGATGAAGACCACAGTAAAAATCAGTGAAAAGAACACAAGTCTCGTATCTGTGAACAAGCCAGCATATGTTTTTTTCCAAAGACCACGTCCAGCATTTGATTGAAATTGACCTCTCTGCCCCCTGTATTTCCACACTGCTGGTGTATCAGTGAGAACACTGAAACGCAGAATGCGACAGTGGGGCCTCTCAAAAAGGGAAGGCTACAGTAAAATGACAGATGATGAACTTGACAGCTTGGTCTCTGCCATCAAGCAAGACTCCCAGAATTTGGGTTGGTGCTTTTTACAGAAAGTTTTTATTTGAATTATATCATGCACTTGTCCATAGCATTATAAAAAGATTTGTGCCATAAAAGTAACATTTGAAATTGCCGGCCATATAGGCTCCACAACTAAGTCTAGCTGAGGGCCGGCTACTTTAATGACTGCTATTTTTATAGCCTAAAGGCTATCAATATTATTTTTTAAATTTTCTGTGCCTTAGTGGAGAGTCCTGGACATTATCATAGCAACGGTCATCATAGCATGTATACCTGAGAAAAAGTTAAATGCCTAAATTGTTTGTTTACATGATTATCAATCAATATATCTTAAATAAAAGTGGTTTTCACTTCTTTTCCTACAGGTCACAGAATGGTAAAAGGTCGTCTTAGGGCTTTAGGCCACAGAGTTCAGTGGACAGAGTGTGGGATTCGATGCACCGGGTTGATAGGGTAGGAATACTACAGAGAATGACAAGCCTCGGATGTGTTGTGAGAAGGACCTACAATGTCGCAGCTCCTCTGTCACTCGTACATATAGATACCAACCACAAGTTGATCAGGTAAGCTGACAGCAAAGGACATCACATGGACATTATATATTTATATATTGATTTAAAAAATGGTCTATGGCATACATTCTGCAGAGTTCTGGAATCTGGTGTAATGGACCACGATGTAGCTGCGTTAAACAATTGATACATTTTTATTGAACAGATATGGTGTGGTAATGTTTGGAATAGATGTCTCTTCAAGAAAGGTCAGTGTCCCCATGGAGATTATAGTGTGTGATATAATATTCAACTTAATTTATTTAAAGCTATACTTTTCTTTTGTAAGCTTAAAATGCTCCTAATAAGCTTATGGCGCACTAAAATGGAAAAGCAAGCCACCAGGTGTTGAAATTACACGCGAACTACAACGCAGGCCGTTGTAGATCACAAGTTGTTTATATTCGGACACGGCAAGCACAAGAATAGCCTTGATGGACGTGGTAACTGGACCGCTGATAACTTGACAACATTCTCCGCTCCGACATCCGGGGGAGATGGAACGCACCATCACTTTCTCACCTCACACGTCAGGGAGGAAGGGAGCGTCACAGGTCAGGCAGGGGGAAGAGGGTGAGACTTTGGAGGGAGGGGGAGTTTTTCATGTTTAAATTTTTAATAAGTGCCGTGCTACATGCCAGAAAGGTAAGTATAGCTTTAAGTCTAACATTACACATGGAACAATATTTCATTCATTTATTATTCTTATATTATTGTAGTTAATGTTTAATGTGTTTCTGTGGTTTTTATGTTTTCCAAATGCTCACAAAGATCATGTACCGACATGCTACCAATAACAACAAGTCATCAACAGCCCAAGATTTCTTCCTTCAGGCTGTAGAGACGCATGGTTTTCCATCCAGGTAACATGCTATGTTTTGTTTTGAGGTTGCTGTTTTTATGTTTACATTGTTATATTTTTACAAGATTTTAAATTTTTTTATGTAAAGTTGCCTTTACAAAATTGTTGACCCACTGACATAATCACAATATTATATGTATGTCTTTACAGTGATCTGCTGTTCAAGGATGTTTCAGTCTTATAATATAAGCATTTTTATGTATTAATAAATTCCTTTACAACTAGTGTCTCCTTCAGGATTAGCAGATGATGAAACCTGTTGTGGATTTACAACAAAAATATAGAACAAATTTCTACAACACATTCCTGTACAACTTAGACCTGTACATTGGATCTCTTTTTATCATAGTAGTATTGGAGACTAGTATGTACATATATATATGTATATATATATATATATAACTATTTATCATGTCTATCTATTCTTTGCTGCTCAGGTCCCTGATCGTAGTCAGGCCATCCTCCTATGATTAGATAGAGAGGACAGCTGATTTTCCTTTGCCTGCCTTTTGTGTTGAAGGACTGAGTCACACAGTTTTGTCAACCACATATTTTATTTTTTGGACTTTTTTGAAAGAGTATCCATACCAAGGAGTAAAATTGTACAATCCTCTTTTTCCTAAATCAGTACCAACTTGTGCGCACCGCATGGAGTTGGCGCTCAGATCCCGGCCGGCAGAAATTGCCGCTCCTTGATTGGATGATTGGTTGGCCCATGGTTGGGCACCGGGTTAATTATGTAGGCTTTTGAGTAGTTCTCCTTGTCGCTGATTGTTACCATGGGATTGTTTTTCCTGTTTCCTTCTCCTTTGGCTTCTGTGTCCAAATTCCAAACGGAGAGCATGGAAAAATATATGCATTGCAAATTAATATGGAAGAAGAAATCAAATAGATTCAATTAGTGACACCCGGAGGTGAGAAGGCAAATAGCACAGACCCTCTCAGCTGAATGTTTCACTTTTTCAACATTAAACAATTTAAGCCCTCTCTTTGGAATTGGTCAATCACACACTCTGGTGTGACTTGACAACTGACTAACCTCATCCACTCATTTTCTTTCCAGAACACAAACATGACAGCACACCTGTAGGTTCCACCGAGATTTGAACTCGGATCACTGGATTCAAAGTCCAGAGTGCTAACCTTTCGGCCAAAAAAGGGGCAAAAGGGACTGCCCGAAAGGGGGGAAAAGGAAAAAAAGAGGAAGGAGGGGGGGGGAGAGAGAAAAAGAAAAGGAGAAAAAACGTACACTTTATCCACTTTTCTCTATTCTCTTATCTTCTCAACATTGTTTACACACACCTCTGCACTTATTGCAAGGTTTATCATCTGTTTAATTTTCATGTTTCTTGTGGGATTCGAACCTGTATTGTGGCAACACCCCAACATACCACAGTGCTTTGGACTTTACTAAAGCCTACTGTAGGGGGGAGCACACAACATGTGTATAACTGTAAATGTAAATAAGCCTCCCATCATTTTTCCCCTCTTTTTTTGGTACACTCAATTATTTGAGAGACTAGCTATCTATCTGTATCACTATTTGTGCAACACAAGTGAATGAAACAAATTCCAAATTGAGCAAAGAAAGTATTTTTAAAAAATCTTTGGTTGAGACAAAGAGTGTTGGGTTTTGTTAATAAATGTAAAATAATTCTCCAAGTAATTCTGGCTTCACTTTTGACAATTGCATTAAATGGATGTCACTCACACTCACTGTCGTCCTGTTTTGCAAAGGGAAATTAAATAAAAATGTGAAGGCTGTTCTTGGTTCAAGTAAAATTATCAAACTTTATTAACATTGTAACAATAATCACACAGTAACAGACGAGCAATCATCTGCGAACAGACAGACAGACAGACAGACACTTAACGTAAACTTAACGCCGCAGTTAAAACGTCGCATGAAATGGAAGCTGTCCAAGCGCACTGCAGACCTCCATGGGTGGAAGAGTTTGACCACTGAAGACACACCTGTGAAAAACAAAGTCAGCCGCTGCCCAATTGCCAGTACCACTCCTCCCACAAGTGGAGTGGTAACAGTGTGTGTGTGTGTGGCACACAGTTTTTCAAACGTATATTTGATAAAGAATTTTATCATTTTTACCCACCTGACTGGCTGCAGCAGTCCCGGTCAACATAGATGACCTCAGGTTCAGCTTGGCCCGCATTCTTGTATCGAGTGACGATGCCATGGCACAACTCTTCCAACCCTGCACCTTCACCCGTTGTCAGAACAGAGTTCAGAACCTGGCCAAACTCGTTGCCGATGTTTATCATCCATGCAGCACTGTCCCCAATAGCGCCAGCCAGCTTCTTGGTGATCTGTAAAAGAAACACTACTTTCAAACTGTTTGTTGTAATTATACACGTGTGCATGTGTCAAACCGACATTCAAGCACTTGCACCTGTAATCATATTCCTGCACATTTTTCATTTTCCCTCTTTTTTCCCCTCCTCTTTTTTTTTGGGGGGGGGGGGGGCAATAAATATAGCTTTCCCAGTGATAACTACTAATACAACCGATTCTCCGCAACAACCAAAAGATTCATCGCACACAAGGCCTTGAAATTGATTTTGGTCAAGAAAGAGGTTTCAGAATATGAAGATCAAATTCAGAGTCTGACAGTGACTTTTAGAAGAGGATGACATTAATCATCAGCTATCTCCTAAACGGGAATGAACCAGAGCTAGACAGCAGCAGGCCCCAGGACCAAGTAGTCAGCAGCCGAGCTGAGATTGAGATCTTACTTATGTTTTGTAAATGTTCAAAGTTCTAAAAAAGTTCAAATGAATAATACATGATAGTTATACCAAAAAACCTTGCTTCATTTGCACTTTTCTTGAATGTTTTCCATCCTTTTTATTTTTACTACTACTAGTACTTGGATGGTAGACTGCCTGGGAATACCAGGTGCTTTAAGCTTTTTCTCTTCTCTCTACCACCTTTTGTTGCAACGTCTGATCACCCTGTGACACATGAGGAAGGTGGTCATCTTCAGCTGCTGCTTTGTTGGCAGACACGAAGTGATCTGAGAGTCTCAGTTTCAGCTGCAGAGAATGATCACATCAGAGAAGATGATATGCCCGTTACACATCAGCCTTTCTCTGCAATTATCTAGTTGCATAGAGGAACCGTATGATTCCAGTACCTATATGATGCACATTTGTCAGTGACATTGTTGCTTACGGCCACACCACGTTGAACATGCCCGACCTCGTCTGATCTCGGAAGCCAAGCACGGTTGGGCCTGGTTAGTACTTGGATGGAAGACCTCTTGGGAATACCAGGTGCTGTAAGCTTTTTCTCTTCTTTCGACCACCTGCATGTCTTTTGTTGCAACGTCTGATCACCCTGTGACACATGAGGAAGTTGGTCATCTTCAGCAGCTGCTGCTGCTTTGTTGGCAGACACGAAGTGATCTGAGAGTCTCAGTTTCAGCTGCAGAGAATGATCACATGAGGGAAGAAGATTTGCCCACTACAAGTCAGCCTTTCTCGGCAATTATCTGGTTACATAGAGGAACCGTATGATTCCATTACCTATATAATGCACATTTGTCAAAGACATTGTCGCTTACGGCCACACCACCCTGAATATGCCCGACCTCGTCTGATCTCGGAAGCCAAGCAGTGTTGGGCCTGGTTAGTACTTTGTTGGTATACAGCTTGGGAATACCAGGTGCTGTAAGCTTTTTCTCTCCTCTCAACCACCTGCATGTCTTTTGTTGCAACGTCTGATCACCCTGTGACACATGAGGAAGTTGGTCATCTTCAGCTGCTGCTGCTTTGTTGGCAGACACGAAGTGATCTGAGAGTCTCATTTTCAGCTAGAGAGAATTATCACGTCAGGGAACAAGATGTGCCCACTACATATCAGCCTTTCTCGGCAATTATCTGGTTACATAGAGGAACCATATGATTCCATTGCCTATATAATGCACATTTGTCACAGAGACTGTTGCTTACGGCCAAACCACCCTGAATATGTCTGATCTCGGAAGCCAAGGAGGGTTGGGCCTGGTTAGTACTTGGATGGGAGACTGCTTGGGAATACCAGGTGCTGTAAGCTTCTTCTCTTCTCTCTACCACCTCCATGTCTTTTGTTGCAACGTCTGATCATCCTGTGACACATGAGGAAGTTGGTCATCTTCAGCTGCTGCTGCTTTGTTGGCAGACATGAAGTGATCTGAGAGTCTCAGTTTCAGTTGCAGAGAATGATCACATCAGAGAAGATGATTTACCCGCTACACATCAGCCTTTCTCGGCAATTATCTGGTTGCATAGAGGAACCGTATGATTCCAGGACCTATATAATGCACATTTGTCAGAGACATTGCTGCTTACGGCCACACCACCCGGAACATGCCCGACCTCGTCTGATCTCGGAAGCCAAGCAGGGTTGGGCCTGGTTAGTACTTGGATGGGAGACCACTTGGTAATACCAGGTGCTGTAAGCTTCTTCTCTACTCTCTACCACCTTCATGTCTTTTGTGGCAACGTCTGATCCTCCTGTGACACATGAGGAAGTTGGTCATCTTCAGCTGCTGCTGCTTCTTTGTTGGCAGACACGAAGTGATCTGAGAGTCTCAATTTCAGCTGCAGAGAATAATCACATCAGGGAAGAACATGTGCCCACTACAAGTCAGCCTTTCTAGGCAATTATCTGGTTACATAGAGGAAGTGTATGATTCCATTGCCTATATAATGCACATTTGTCACGGAGATTGTTACTTACGGCCAAACCACCCTGAATATGTCTGACCTTGTCTGATCTCGGAAGCCAAGGAGGGCTGGGCCTGGTTAGTACTTTGATGGGACACCGCTTGGGAATACCAGGTGCTGTAAGCTTTTTCTCTTCTCTCTACCACCTGCATGTCTTTGGTTGCAATGTCTGATCGCCCTGTGACACATGAGGAAGTTGGTCATCTTCAGCTGCTGCTGCTTTGTTAGCAGACACGAAGTGATCTGAGAGTCTCAGTTTCAGCTGCAGAGAATAATCACATCAAGGAAGAAGATGTGCCCACAACAAGTTAGCCTTTCCCTGCAATTATCTGGTTACATAGACGAACTGTATTATTCCAGTACCTATATAATGCACATTTTTCACAGACATTGTTACTTACGGCCACACCACCGTAAATATGCCCGACCTCGACTAATCTCGGAACCCAAGCAGGGTTGGGCCTGGTTAGTACTTGAATGGGAGACCCCTTGGGAATGCCAGGTGCTGTAAGCTTTTTCTCTTCTCTCTACCACCTGCATGTATTTTGTTGCAAGGTCTGATCGCCCTGTGACACATGAGGAAGTTGGTCATCTTCAGCTGCTGCTGCTTTGTTGGCAGACACGAAGTGATCTGAGAGTCTCATTTTCAGCTGGAGAGAATAATCACGTCAGGGAAGAAGATGTGCCCACTATTTATCAGCCTTTCTCTGCAATTATCTGGTTATATAGAGGAACCGTATGATTCCAGTACCTATACAATTTACATTTGTCACAAACATTGTTGCTTACGGCCACACCACCCTGAATATGCCTAACCTCGTCTGATCTCGGAAGCCAAGCAGGGTTGTGCCTGGTTAGTACTTGGATGGGAGACCGCTTGGGAATACCAGGTGCTGTAAGCTTTTTCTCTTCTCTCTACCACCTCCATGTCTTTTGTTGCAACGTCTGATCACCCTGTGACACGCGAAGAAGTTGGTCATCTTCAGCTGCTGCTGCTTTGTTGGCAGACACAAAGTGATCTCAGAGTTTCAGTTTCAGCTGCAGAGAATAATCACATCAGGGAAGAAGATGTGCCCACTACAAGTCAGCCTTTCTCGGCAATTATCTGGTTACATAGAGGAAGTGTATGATTCCAGTACCTATATAATACACATTTGTAACAGATATCGTTGCTTACCGCCACACCACCCTGAATAAGCTCAACCTCGTCTGATCTCGGAAGCCAAGCAGGGTTGGGCCTGGTTAGTTCTTGAATGGGAGACCGCTTGCGAATACCAGGTGCTGTAAGCTTTTTCTCTTCTCTCTACCACCTGCATGTCTTTTGTTGCAACGTCTGATCACCCTGTGACACATGAGGAAGTTGGTCATCTTCAGCTGCTGCTGCTTTGTTGGCTGACACGAAGTGATCTGAGAGTCTCAGTTTCAGCTCGAGAGAATAATCACGTCAGGGAAGAAGATGTGCCCACTACTTATCAGCTTTTCTCGGCAATAATCTGGTTACATAGAGGAACTGTATGATTCCAGTACCTATATAATGCACATTTGTCACAGACATTGTTGCTTACGGCCACACCACCCTGAATATGCCCGACCTCGTCTGATCTCGGAAGCCAAGCAGGGTTGTGCCTGGTTAGTACTTGGATGAGAGACCGCTTGGGAATACCAGGTGCTGTAAGCTTTTTCTCTTCTCTCAACCACCTGCATGTCTTTTGTTGCAACGTCTGACCACCCTGTGACACATGAGGAAGTTGGTCATCTTCAGCTGCTGCTGCTTTGTTGGCAGACATGAAGTGATCTGAGAGTCTCAGTTTCAGTTGCAGAGAATGATCACATCAGAGAAGATGATTTACCCGCTACACATCAAACTTTCTCGGCAATTATCTGGTTGCATAGAGGAACCGTATGATTCCAGTACCTATATAATGCACATTTGTCAGAGACATTGCTGCTTACGGCCACACCACCCGGAAAATGCCCGACCTCATCTGATCTCGGAAGCCAAGCAGGGTTGGGCCTGGTTAGTACTTGGATGGGAGACCACTTGGGAATACCAGGTGCTGTAAGCTTCTTCTCTACTCTCTACCACCTTCATGTCTTTTGTGGATACGTCTGATCCTCCTGTGACACATGAGGAAGTTGGTCATCTTCAGCTGCTGCTGCTTCTTTGTTGGCAGACACGAAGTGATCTGAGAGTCTCAGTTTCAGCTGCAGAGAATAATCACATCAGGGAAGAAGATGTGCCCACTACAAGTCAGCCTTTCTCGGCAATTATCTGGTTACATAGAGGAAGTGTATGATTCCATTGCCTATATAATGCACATTTGTCACGGAGATTGTTACTTACGGCCAAACCACCCTGAATATGTCTGACCTTGTCTGATCTCGGAAGCCAAGGAGGGCTGGGCCTGGTTAGTACTTTGATGGGACACCGCTTGGGAATACCAGGTGCTGTAAGCTTTTTCTCTTCTCTCTACCACCTCCATGTCTTTTGTTGCAACGTCTGATCACCCTGTGACACGTGAAGAAGTTGGTCATCTTCAGCTGCTGCTGCTTTGTTGGCAGATACAAAGTGATCTCAGAGTTTCAGCTGCAGAGAATAATCACATCAGGGAAGAAGATGTGCCCACTACAAGTCAGCCTTTCTTGGCAATTATCTGGTTACATAGAGGAAGTGTATGATTCCATTGCCTATATAATGCACATTTGTCACGGAGATTGTTACTTACGGCCAAACCACCCTGAATATGTCTGACCTTGTCTGATCTCGGAAGCCAAGGAGGGCTGGGCCTGGTTAGTACTTTAATGGGACACCACTTGGGAATACCAGGTGCTGTAAGCTTTTTCTCTTCTCTCTACCACCTACATGTCTTTTGTTGCAATGTCTGATCGCCCTGTGACACGTGAGGAAGTTGGTCATCTTCAGCTGCTGCTGCTTTGTTGGCAGACACAAAGTGATCTCAGAGTTTCAGCTGCAGAGAATAATCACATCAGGGAAGAAGATGTGCCCACTACAAGTCAGCCTTTCTCGGCAATTATCTGGTTACATAGAGGAAGTGTATGATTCCAGTACCTATATAATACACATTTGTAACAGATAGCGTTGCTTACCGCCACACCACCCTGAATAAGCTCAACCTCGTCTGATCTCGGAAGCCAAGCAGGGTTGGGCCTGGTTAGTTCTTGAATGGGAGACCGCTTGCGAATACCAGGTGCTGTAAGCTTTTTCTCTTCTCTCTACCACCTACATGTCTTTTGTTGCAACGTCTGACCACCCTGTGACACATGAGGAAGTTGGTCATCTTCAGCTGCTGCTGCTTTGTTGGCAGACACGAAGTGATCTGAGAGTCTCAGTTTCAGCTGGAGAGAATAATCACATCAGGGAAGAAGATTTGCCCACTACAAGTCAGCCTTTCTCGGCAATTATCTGGTTACATAGAGGAACCGTATGATTCCATTACCTATATAATGCACATTTGTCAAAGACATTGTCGCTTACGGCCACACCACCCTGAATATGCCCGACCTCGTCTGATCTCGGAAGCCAAGCAGTGTTGGGCCTGGTTAGTACTTTGTTGGTATACAGCTTGGGAATACCAGGTGCTGTAAGCTTTTTCTCTCCTCTCAACCACCTGCATGTCTTTTGTTGCAACGTCTGATCACCCTGTGACACATGAGGAAGTTGGTCATCTTCAGCTGCTGCTGCTTTGTTGGCAGACACGAAGTGATCTGAGAGTCTCATTTTCAGCTAGAGAGAATTATCACGTCAGGGAACAAGATGTGCCCACTACATATCAGCCTTTCTCGGCAATTATCTGGTTACATAGAGGAACCATATGATTCCATTGCCTATATAATGCACATTTGTCACAGAGACTGTTGCTTACGGCCAAACCACCCTGAATATGTCTGATCTCGGAAGCCAAGGAGGGTTGGGCCTGGTTAGTACTTGGATGGGAGACTGCTTGGGAATACCAGGTGCTGTAAGCTTCTTCTCTTCTCTCTACCACCTCCATGTCTTTTGTTGCAACGTCTGATCATCCTGTGACACATGAGGAAGTTGGTCATCTTCAGCTGCTGCTGCTTTGTTGGCAGACATGAAGTGATCTGAGAGTCTCAGTTTCAGTTGCAGAGAATGATCACATCAGAGAAGATGATTTACCCGCTACACATCAGCCTTTCTCGGCAATTATCTGGTTGCATAGAGGAACCGTATGATTCCAGGACCTATATAATGCACATTTGTCAGAGACATTGCTGCTTACGGCCACACCACCCGGAACATGCCCGACCTCGTCTGATCTCGGAAGCCAAGCAGGGTTGGGCCTGGTTAGTACTTGGATGGGAGACCACTTGGTAATACCAGGTGCTGTAAGCTTCTTCTCTACTCTCTACCACCTTCATGTCTTTTGTGGCAACGTCTGATCCTCCTGTGACACATGAGGAAGTTGGTCATCTTCAGCTGCTGCTGCTTCTTTGTTGGCAGACACGAAGTGATCTGAGAGTCTCAATTTCAGCTGCAGAGAATAATCACATCAGGGAAGAACATGTGCCCACTACAAGTCAGCCTTTCTAGGCAATTATCTGGTTACATAGAGGAAGTGTATGATTCCATTGCCTATATAATGCACATTTGTCACGGAGATTGTTACTTACGGCCAAACCACCCTGAATATGTCTGACCTTGTCTGATCTCGGAAGCCAAGGAGGGCTGGGCCTGGTTAGTACTTTGATGGGACACCGCTTGGGAATACCAGGTGCTGTAAGCTTTTTCT
Source organism: Leuresthes tenuis (assembly GCF_036924035.1). Lineage (NCBI taxonomy): Eukaryota > Metazoa > Chordata > Actinopteri > Atheriniformes > Atherinopsidae > Leuresthes > Leuresthes tenuis. The sequence goes on along the minus strand of NW_027325355.1, from coordinate 42,651,862 downwards.
CTTCTCTCTACCACCTGCATGTCTTTGGTTGCAATGTCTGATCGCCCTGTGACACATGAGGAAGTTGGTCATCTTCAGCTGCTGCTGCTTTGTTAGCAGACACGAAGTGATCTGAGAGTCTCAGTTTCAGCTGCAGAGAATAATCACATCAAGGAAGAAGATGTGCCCACAACAAGTTAGCCTTTCCCTGCAATTATCTGGTTACATAGAGGAACTGTATTATTCCAGTACCTATATAATGCACATTTTTCACAGACATTGTTACTTACGGCCACACCACCGTAAATATGCCCGACCTCGACTAATCTCGGAACCCAAGCAGGGTTGGGCCTGGTTAGTACTTGAATGGGAGACCCCTTGGGAATGCCAGGTGCTGTAAGCTTTTTCTCTTCTCTCTACCACCTGCATGTATTTTGTTGCAAGGTCTGATCGCCCTGTGACACATGAGGAAGTTGGTCATCTTCAGCTGCTGCTGCTTTGTTGGCAGACACGAAGTGATCTGAGAGTCTCATTTTCAGCTGGAGAGAATAATCACATCAGGGAAGAAGATGTGCCCACTATTTATCAGCCTTTCTCTGCAATTATCTGGTTATATAGAGGAACCGTATGATTCCAGTACCTATACAATTTACATTTGTCACAGACATTGTTGCTTACGGCCACACCACCCTGAATATGCCTAACCTCGTCTGATCTCGGAAGCCAAGCAGGGTTGTGCCTGGTTAGTACTTGGATGGGAGACCGCTTGGGAATACCAGGTGCTGTAAGCTTTTTCTCTTCTCTCTACCACCTCCATGTCTTTTGTTGCAACGTCTGATCACCCTGTGACACGCGAAGAAGTTGGTCATCTTCAGCTGCTGCTGCTTTGTTGGCAGACACAAAGTGATCTCAGAGTTTCAGTTTCAGCTGCAGAGAATAATCACATCAGGGAAGAAGATGTGCCCACTACAAGTCAGCCTTTCTCGGCAATTATCTGGTTACATAGAGGAAGTGTATGATTCCAGTACCTATATAATACACATTTGTAACAGATATCGTTGCTTACCGCCACACCACCCTGAATAAGCTCAACCTCGTCTGATCTCGGAAGCCAAGCAGGGTTGGGCCTGGTTAGTTCTTGAATGGGAGACCGCTTGCGAATACCAGGTGCTGTAAGCTTTTTCTCTTCTCTCTACCACCTGCATGTCTTTTGTTGCAACGTCTGATCACCCTGTGACACATGAGGAAGGTGGTCATCTTCAGCTGCTGCTGCTTTGTTGGCTGACACGAAGTGATCTGAGAGTCTCAGTTTCAGCTCGAGAGAATAATCACGTCAGGGAAGAAGATGTGCCCACTACTTATCAGCTTTTCTCGGCAATAATCTGGTTACATAGAGGAACTGTATGATTCCAGTACCTATATAATGCACATTTGTCACAGACATTGTTGCTTACGGCCACACCACCCTGAATATGCCCGACCTCGTCTGATCTCGGAAGCCAAGCAGGGTTGTGCCTGGTTAGTACTTGGATGAGAGACCGCTTGGGAATACCAGGTGCTGTAAGCTTTTTCTCTTCTCTCAACCACCTGCATGTCTTTTGTTGCAACGTCTGACCACCCTGTGACACATGAGGAAGTTGGTCATCTTCAGCTGCTGCTGCTTTGTTGGCAGACATGAAGTGATCTGAGAGTCTCAGTTTCAGTTGCAGAGAATGATCACATCAGAGAAGATGATTTACCCGCTACACATCAAACTTTCTCGGCAATTATCTGGTTGCATAGAGGAACCGTATGATTCCAGTACCTATATAATGCACATTTGTCAGAGACATTGCTGCTTACGGCCACACCACCCGGAAAATGCCCGACCTCATCTGATCTCGGAAGCCAAGCAGGGTTGGGCCTGGTTAGTACTTGGATGGGAGACCACTTGGGAATACCAGGTGCTGTAAGCTTCTTCTCTACTCTCTACCACCTTCATGTCTTTTGTGGATACGTCTGATCCTCCTGTGACACATGAGGAAGTTGGTCATCTTCAGCTGCTGCTGCTTCTTTGTTGGCAGACACGAAGTGATCTGAGAGTCTCAGTTTCAGCTGCAGAGAATAATCACATCAGGGAAGAAGATGTGCCCACTACAAGTCAGCCTTTCTCGGCAATTATCTGGTTACATAGAGGAAGTGTATGATTCCATTGCCTATATAATGCACATTTGTCACGGAGATTGTTACTTACGGCCAAACCACCCTGAATATGTCTGACCTTGTCTGATCTCGGAAGCCAAGGAGGGCTGGGCCTGGTTAGTACTTTGATGGGACACCGCTTGGGAATACCAGGTGCTGTAAGCTTTTTCTCTTCTCTCTACCACCTCCATGTCTTTTGTTGCAACGTCTGATCACCCTGTGACACGTGAAGAAGTTGGTCATCTTCAGCTGCTGCTGCTTTGTTGGCAGATACAAAGTGATCTCAGAGTTTCAGCTGCAGAGAATAATCACATCAGGGAAGAAGATGTGCCCACTACAAGTCAGCCTTTCTTGGCAATTATCTGGTTACATAGAGGAAGTGTATGATTCCATTGCCTATATAATGCACATTTGTCACGGAGATTGTTACTTACGGCCAAACCACCCTGAATATGTCTGACCTTGTCTGATCTCGGAAGCCAAGGAGGGCTGGGCCTGGTTAGTACTTTAATGGGACACCACTTGGGAATACCAGGTGCTGTAAGCTTTTTCTCTTCTCTCTACCACCTACATGTCTTTTGTTGCAATGTCTGATCGCCCTGTGACACGTGAGGAAGTTGGTCATCTTCAGCTGCTGCTGCTTTGTTGGCAGACACAAAGTGATCTCAGAGTTTCAGCTGCAGAGAATAATCACATCAGGGAAGAAGATGTGCCCACTACAAGTCAGCCTTTCTCGGCAATTATCTGGTTACATAGAGGAAGTGTATGATTCCAGTACCTATATAATACACATTTGTAACAGATAGCGTTGCTTACCGCCACACCACCCTGAATAAGCTCAACCTCGTCTGATCTCGGAAGCCAAGCAGGGTTGGGCCTGGTTAGTTCTTGAATGGGAGACCGCTTGCGAATACCAGGTGCTGTAAGCTTTTTCTCTTCTCTCTACCACCTACATGTCTTTTGTTGCAACGTCTGACCACCCTGTGACACCTGAGGAAGTTGGTCATCTTCAGCTGCTGCTGCTTTGTTGGCAGACACGAAGTGATCTGAGAGTCTCAGTTTCAGCTGGAGAGAATAATCACATCAGGGAAGAAGATGTGCCCACTACAAGTTAGCCTTTCTCGACAATTATCTGGTTACATAGAGGAACTGTATTATTCCAGTACCTATATAATGCACATTTGTCACAGACATTGTTGCTTACGGCCACACCACCCTGAACATGCCCGACCTCGTCTCATCTTGGAAGCCAAGCAGGGTTGGGCCTTGTTAGTACTTGAATGGGAGACTGCTTGGGAATACCAGGTGCTGTAAGCTTTTTCTCTTCTCTCTACCACCTGCATGTCTTTTGTTGCAACGTCTGACCACCCTGTGACACATGAGGAAGTTGGTCATCTTCAGCTGCTGCTGCTTTGTTGGCAGACACGAAGTGATCTGAGAGTCTCAGTTTCAGCTGAAGAGAATGATCACATCAGAGAAGATGATATGCCCGCTACACATCAGCCTTTCTCTGCAATTATCTGGTTATATAGAGGAACCGTATGATTCCAGTACCTATATTATAAACATTTTTCAGAGAGATTGTTACTTACGGCCATACCACCCTGAATAAGCCCGACCTCATCTGATCTCGGAAGCCAAGCAGGGTTTGGCCTGGTTAGTACTTGAATGGGAGACCGCTTGGGAATACCAGGTGCTGTAGGCTTTTTCTCTTCTCTTTACCACCTGCATGTCTTTTGTTGCAATGTCTGATCGCCCTGTGACACATGAGGAAGTTGGTCATCTTCAGCTGCTGCTGCTTTGTTGGCAGACACAAAGTGATCTGAGAGTCTCAGTTTCAGTACCAGAGAATAATCACATCAGGGAAGAAGATGAACCCACTACAAGTCAGCCTTTTTCGGCAATTATCTGGTTGCATAGAGGAACCGTATGATTCCAGTACCTATATAATGCACATTTGTCACAGACATTGTTACTTACGGCCACACCACCCTGAATATGCCCGACCTCGTCTAATCTCGGAACCCAAGCAGGGTTGGGCCTGGTTAGTACTTGAATGTTAGACCGCTTGGGAATACCAGGTGCTGTAAGCTTTTTCTCTTCTCTCTACCACCTGCATGTCTTTTTCTGCAATGTCTGATCGCCCTGTGACACATGAGGAAGTTGGTCATCTTCAGCTGCTGCTGCTTTGTTGGCAGACATGAAGTGATCTGAGAGTCTCAGTTTCAGCTGAAGAGAATGATCACGTCAGGGAAGAAGATGTGCTCACTACAAGTCAGCCTTTCTTGGCAATTATCTGGTTATATAGAGGAACCGTATGATTCCTGTACCTATACAATTTATATTTGTCACAGACATGGTTGTTTACGGCCACACCACCCTGAATATGCCCGACCTCGTCTGATCTTGGAAGCCAATTAGGGTTGGGCCTGTTTAGTACTTGGATGGGAGACCCCTTGGGATTATCAGGTGCTGTAAGCTTTTTCTCTTCTCTCAACCACCTGCATGTCTTTTGTTGCAACGTATGATCACCCTGTGACACATGAGGAAGTTGGTCATCTTCATTTTCTGCTGCTTTGTTGGCAGACACGAAGTGATCTGAGAGTCTCATTTTCAGCTGGAGAAAATTATCACGTCAGGGAACAAGATGTGCCCACTACATATCAGCCTTTCTTGGCAATTATCTGGTTGCATAGAGGAACCGTATGATTCCAGTACCTATATAATGCACATTTGTCACAGATAATGTTACTTACGGCCACACCACCCTGAATATGCCCGACCTCGTCTGATCTAAGAACCCAAGCAGGGTTGGACCTGGTTAGTACTTGAATGGGAGACCGCTTGCGAATACCAGGTGCTGTAAGCTTTTTCTCTTCTCTCTACCACCTACATGTCTTTTGTTGCAACGTCTGATCACCCTGTGACACATGAAGAAGTTGGTCATCTTCAGCTGCTGCTGCTTTGTTGGCAGACACGAAGTGATATGAGAGTCTCAGTTTCAGCTGGAGAGAATAATCACGTCAGGGAAGATGTTTCCACTACTTATCAGCCTTTCTCGGCAATTATCTTGTTACATAGAGGAACCATATGATTCCATTGCCTATATAATGCACATTTGTCACAGAGATTGTTGCTTACGGCCCAACCACCCTGAATATGTCTGACCTCGTCTGCTCTCAGAAGCCAAGGAGGGTTGGCCCTGGTTAGTACTTGGATGAGAGACCGCTTGGGAATACCAGGTGCTGTAAGCTTTTTCTCTTCTCTCTACCACCTGCATGTCTTTTGTTGCAACGTCTGATCACCCTGTGACACATGAGGAAGTTGGTCATCTTCAGCAGCTGCTGCTTTGTTGGCAGACACGAAGTGATCTGAGAGTCTCAGTTTCAGCTGTAGAGAATAATCACATCGGGGAAGAAGATGTGCCCACTACAAGTTAGCCTTTCTTGGCAATTATCTGGTTGCATAGAGGAACCGTATGATTCCAGTACCTATATAATGCACATTTGTCACAGACATTGTTACTTACGGCCACACCACCCTGAATATGCCCAACCTCGTGTGATCTCGGAAGCCAAACAGGGTTGAGCCTGCTTAGTACTTGGATGGGAGACTGCTTGGGAATACCAGGTGCTGTAAGCTTCTTCTCTTCTCTCTACCACCTGCATGTCTTTTGTTGCAACGTCTGATCACCCTGTGACACATGAGGAAGTTGGTCATCTTCAGCAGCTGCTGCTTCTTTGTTGGCAGACACGAAGTGATCTGAGAGTCTCAGTTTCAGCTGCAGAGAATAATCACATCAGGGAAGAAGATGTGCCCACTACAAGTCAGCCTTTCTCTGCAATTCTCTGGTTACATAGAAGAAGTGTATGATTCCAGTACCTATATAATGCACATTTGTCACAGTTATTGTTGCTTACGGCCGCACCACCCTGAATATGCCCGACCTCGTCTGATCTTGGAAGAAAAGCAGGGTTGGGCCTGGTTAGTACTTGAATGGGAGACCACTTCGGAATACCAGGTGCTGTAAGCTTTTTCTCTTCTCTCTACCACCTGCATGTCTTTTGTTGCAACGTCTGATCACCCTGTGACACATGAGGAAGGTGGTCATCTTCAGCTTCTGCTGCTTTGTTGGCAGACACGAAGTGATCTGAGAGTCTCAGTTTCAGTTGCAGAGAATGATCACATCAGAGAAGATGATTTGCCCGCTACACATCAGCCTTTCTCGGCAATTATCTGGTTGCATAGAGGAACCGTATGATTCAAGTACCTATATAATGCACATTTGTCAGAGATATTGTTGCTTACGGCCACACCACCCTGAATAAGCCCGACCTCGTCTGATCTCGGAAGCCAAGCAGGGTTGTACCTGGTTAGTACTTGGATGGGAGACAGCTTGGGAATACCAGGTGCTGTAAGCTTTTTCTCTTCTCTCTACCACCTGCATGTCTTTTGTTGCAACGTCTGATCACCCTGTGACACGTGAAGAAGTTGGTCATCTTCAGCTGCTGCTGCTTTGTTGGAAGACACGAAGTGAACTGAGAATCTCAGTTTCAGCTGAAGAGAATAATCACGTCAGGGAAGAAGATGTGCCCACTACACATCAGCCTTTCTCATCAATTATCTGGTTACATAGAGGAACCGTATGATTCCTGTACTTATATAATGCACATTTGTCACAGACATTGTTACTTACGGCCACACCACCCTGAATTTGCCTGACCTCGTCTGATCTCGGAAGCCAAGCATTGTTGGGCCTGGTTAGTACTTGGGTGGGAGACCGCTTGGGAATACCAGGTGCTGTAAGCGTTTTCTCTTCTCTCTACCACCTGCATGTGTTTTGTTGCAACGTCTGATCACCCTGTGACACATGAGGAAGTTGGTCATCTTCAGCTGCTGCTGCTTTGTTGGCAGACACGAAGTGATCTGAGAGTCTCAGTTTCAGCTGAAGAGAATGATCACATCAGAGAAGATGATATGCCCACTACACATCAGCCTTTCTCGGCAATTATCTGGTTTCATAGAGGAAGTGTATGATTCCAGTACCTATATAATTCACATTTGTAACAAACATTGTTGCTTATGGCCACACCACCCTGAATAAGCCCCACCTTGTCTTATCCTGGAAGCCAAGCAGGGTTGGGCCTGGTTCGTACTTCAATGGGAGACTGCTTGGGAATACCAGGTGCTGTAAGCTTTTTCTCTTCTCTCTACCACCTGCATGTCTTTTGTTGCAACATCTGATCACCCTGTGACACATGAGGAAGTTTGTCATCTTCAGCTTCTGCTGCTTTGTTGGCAGACACGAAGTGATCTGAGAGTCTCATTTTCAACTGAAGAGAATAATAACGTCAGGGAAGAAGATGTGCCCCCTACACATCAGCCTTTCTCGGCAATTATCTGGTTACATAGAGGAACTGTATGATTCCAGTACCTATATAATGCACATTTGTCACAGACATTGTTGCTTACGGCCACACCACCCTCAATATGCCTGACCTCGTCTGATCTCGGAAGCCAAGCACGGTTGGCCTGGTTAGTACTTGGGTGGGAGACTGCTTGGGAATACCAGGTGCTGTAAGCTTTATCTCTTCTCTGGACCACCTGAATGTCTTTTGTTGCAACGTCTGATCACCCTGTGACACATGAGGAAGTTGGTCATCTTCAGCTTCTGCTGCTTTGTTTGCAGACACGAAGTGATCTGAGAGTCTCAGTTTCAGCTGCAGAGAATAATCACGTCAGGGAAGAAGATGTGCCCACTACACATAAGCCTTTCTCGGCAATTATCTGGTTACATAGAGGAACCGTATGATTCCAGTACCTATATAATGCACATTTGTCACAGACATTGTCGCTTAAGGCAACACCACCCTGAACATGCCTGACCTTGTCTGATCTCGGAAGCCAAGCAGGGTTGAGCCTGTTTAGTACTTGGATGGGAGACAGCTTGGGAATACCAGGTGCTGTAAGCTTTTTCTCTTCTCTCTACCACCTGCATGTCTTTTGTTGCAACGTCTGATCACCCTGTGACACGTGAAGAAGTTGGTCATCTTCAGCTGCTGCTGCTTTGTTGGCAGACACGAAGTGATCTGAGAGTCTCAGTTTCAGCTGGAGAGAATAATCACATCAGGGAAGAAGATATGCCCACTACACATCAGCCTTTCTCGGCAATTATCTGGTTACATAGAGGAACTGTATGATTCCAGTACCAATATAATGCACATTTGTCACAGACTTTGTTGCTTACGGCCACACCACCCTCAACATATCCGACCTTGTCCGATCACGGAAGCCAAGCACGGTTGGGCCTGGTTAGTACTTAGATGGGAGACTGCTTTGGAATACCAGGTGCTGTAAGCTTTTTCTCTTCTCTCTACCACCTGCATGTCTTTTGTTGCAACGTCTGATCACCCTGTGACACATGAGGAAGTTGGTCATCTTCAGCTTCTGCTGCTTTGTTGGCAGACACAAAGTGATCTGAGAGTCTCATTTTCAGCTGGAGAGAATTATCACGTCAGGGAACAAGATGTGCCCACTACACATCAGCCTTTCTCGGCAATTATCTGGTTACATAGAGGAACCGTATGACTCCATTACCTATATAATGCACATTTGTCACAGAAATTGTCGCTTACGGCCACACCACCCTGAATATGCCCGACCTCGTCTGATCTCGGAAGCCAAGCAGGGTTGGGGCTGGTTAGTACTTGGATGGGAGACCGCTTGGGAATACAAGGTGCTGTAAGCTTCTTCTCTTCTCTCTACCACCTGCATGTCTTTTGTTGCAACGTCTGATCACCCTGTGACACATGAGGAAGTTGGTCATCTTCAGTTACTGCTGCTGCTTTGTTGGCAGACACAAAGTGATCTGAGAGTCTCAGTTTCAGTTGCAGAGAATGATCACATCAGAGAAGATGATTTGCGCGCTACACATCAGCCTTTCTCAGCAATTATCTGGTTGCATAGAGGAACCGTATGATTCCAGTACCTATATAATGCACATTTGTCAGAGACATTGTTGCTTACGGCCACACCACCCTGAATAAGCCCGACCTCGTCTGATCTCGGACGCCAAACAGGGTTGTACCTGGTTAGTACTTGGATGGGAGACAGCTTGGGAACACCAGGTGCTGTAAGCTTTTTCTCTTCTCTCTACCACCTGCATGTCTTTTGTTGCAACGTCTGATCACCCTGTGACACATGAGGAAGTTGGTCATCTTCAGCTGCTGCTGCTTTGTTGGCAGACACAAAGTGATCTGAGAGTCTCAGTTTCAGCTCGAGAGAATAATCACGTCAGGGAAGAAGATGTGCCCACTACTTATCAGCTTTTCTCGGCAATTATCTGGTTACATAGAGGAACCGTATGATTCCAGTACCTATATAATGCACATTTGTCAGAGACATTGTTGCTTACGGCCACACCACCCTGAACATGCCCGACCTCGTCTGATCTCGGACGCCAAACAGGGTTGTACCTGGTTAGTACTTGGATGGGAGACCTCTTGGGAACACCAGGTGCTGTAAGCTTTTTCTCTTCTCTCTACCACCTGCATGTCTTTTGTTGCAACGTCTGATCACCCTGTGACACATGAGGAAGTTGGTCATCTTCAGCTGCTGCTGCTTTGTTGGTAGACACGAAGTGATCTGAGAGTCTCAGTTTCAGCTGCAGAGAATAATCACATCAGGGAAGAAGATGTGCCCATAACAAGTCAGCCTTTCTCTGCAATTATCTGGTTACATAGAGGAATTGTATGATTCCAGTACCTATATAATGCACATTTGTCACAGAAATTGTTCCTTACGGCCATACCACCCTGAATAAGCCCGACCTCGTCTGATCTCGGAAGCCAAGGAGGGTTGGGCCTGGTTAGTACTTTAATGGGAGACTGCTTGGGAATACCAGGTGCTGTAAGCATTTTCTCTTCTCTCTACAACCTGCATGTCTTTTGTTGCAACGTCTGATCACCCTGTGACACATGAGAAAGTTGGCCATCTTCAGCTGCTGCTGCTTTGTTGGAAGACACGAAGTGATCTGAGAGTCTCAGTTTCAGCTGAAGAGAATAATCACGTCAGGGAAGAAGATGTGCCCACTACACATCAGCCTTTCTCAGCAATTATCTGGTTACATAGAGGAACCGTATGATTCCTGTACTTATATAATGCACATTTGTCAGACACATTGTTTCTTACGGCCACACTACCCTGAACATGCCCGACCTTGTCTGATCTCGGAAGCCAAGCAGGGTTGAGCCTGCTTAGTACTTGGATGGGAGACAGCTTGGGAATACCAGGTGCTGTAAGCTTTTTCTCTTCTCTCTACCACCTGCATGTCTTTTGTTGCAACGTCTGATCACCCTGTGACACGTGAAGAAATTGGTCATCTTCAGCTGCTGCTGCTTTGTTGGCAGACACGAAGTGATCTGAGAGTCTCAGTTTCAGCTGGAGAGAATAATCACATCAGGGAAGAAGATATGCCCACTACACATCAGCCTTTCTCGGCAATTATCTGGTTACATAGAGGAACTGTATGATTCCAGTACCAATATAATGCACATTTGTCACAGACTTTGTTGCTTACGGCCACACCACCCTCAACATATCCGACCTTGTCCGATCACGGAAGCCAAGCACGGTTGGGCCTGGTTAGTACTTAGATGGGAGACTGCTTTGGAATACCAGGTGCTGTAAGCTTTTTCTCTTCTCTCTACCACCTGCATGTCTTTTGTTGCAACGTCTGATCACCCTGTGACACATGAGGAAGTTGGTCATCTTCAGCTTCTGCTGCTTTGTTGGCAGACACAAAGTGATCTGAGAGTCTCATTTTCAGCTGGAGAGAATTATCACGTCAGGGAACAAGATGTGCCCACTACACATCAGCCTTTCTCGGCAATTATCTGGTTACATAGAGGAACCGTATGACTCCATTACCTATATAATGCACATTTGTCACAGAAATTGTCGCTTACGGCCACACCACCCTGAATATACCCGACCTCGTCTGATCTCGGAAGCCAAGCAGGGTTGGGGCTGGTTAGTACTTGGATGGGAGACCGCTTGGGAATACAAGGTGCTGTAAGCTTCTTCTCTTCTCTCTACCACCTGCATGTCTTTTGTTGCAACGTCTGATCACCCTGTGACACATGAGGAAGTTGGTCATCTTCAGTTACTGCTGCTGCTTTGTTGGCAGACACAAAGTGATCTGAGAGTCTCAGTTTCAGTTGCAGAGAATGATCACATCAGAGAAGATGATTTGCGCGCTACACATCAGCCTTTCTCAGCAATTATCTGGTTGCATAGAGGAACCGTATGATTCCAGTACCTATATAATGCACATTTGTCAGAGACATTGTTGCTTACGGCCACACCACCCTGAATAAGCCCGACCTCGTCTGATCTCGGACGCCAAACAGGGTTGTACCTGGTTAGTACTTGGATGGGAGACAGCTTGGGAACACCAGGTGCTGTAAGCTTTTTCTCTTCTCTCTACCACCTGCATGTCTTTTGTTGCAACGTCTGATCACCCTGTGACACATGAGGAAGTTGGTCATCTTCAGCTGCTGCTGCTTTGTTGGCAGACACAAAGTGATCTGAGAGTCTCAGTTTCAGCTCGAGAGAATAATCACGTCAGGGAAGAAGATGTGCCCACTACTTATCAGCTTTTCTCGGCAATTATCTGGTTACATAGAGGAACCGTATGATTCCAGTACCTATATAATGCACATTTGTCAGAGACATTGTTGCTTACGGCCACACCACCCTGAACATGCCCGACCTCGTCTGATCTCGGACGCCAAACAGGGTTGTACCTGGTTAGTACTTGGATGGGAGACCTCTTGGGAACACCAGGTGCTGTAAGCTTTTTCTCTTCTCTCTACCACCTGCATGTCTTTTGTTGCAACGTCTGATCACCCTGTGACACATGAGGAAGTTGGTCATCTTCAGCTGCTGCTGCTTTGTTGGTAGACACGAAGTGATCTGAGAGTCTCAGTTTCAGCTGCAGAGAATAATCACATGAGGGAAGAAGATTTGCCCACTACAAGTCAGCCTTTCTCGGCAATTATCTGGTTACATAGAGGAACCGTATGATTCCAGTACCTATATAATGCACATTTGTCACAGACATTGTTGCTTACGGCCACACCACCCTGAACATGCCCGACCTCGTCTGATCTCGGTAGCCAAGGAGGGTTGGGCCTGGTTAGTACTTTAATGGGAGACTGCTTGGGAATACCAGGTGCTGTAAGCGTTTTCTCTTCTCTCTACAACCTGCATGTCTTTTGTTGCAACGTCTGATCACCCTGTGACACACGAGGAAGTTGGCCATCTTCAGCTGCTGCTGCTTTGTTGGAAGACACGAAGTGATCTGAGAGTCTCAGTTTCAACTGAAGAGAATAATGACGTCAGGGAAGAAGATGTGCCGACTACACATCAGCCTTTCTCAGCAATTATCTGGTTACATAGAGGAACCGTATGATTCCTGTAGTTATATAATGCACATTTGTCAGACACATTGTTGCTTACGGCCACACCACCCTGAACATGCCCGACCTCGTCTGATCTCGGAAGCCAAGCAGGGTTGAGCCTCCTTAGTACTTGGATGGAAGACCTCTTGGGAATACCAGGTGCTGTAAGCTTTTTCTCTTCTCTCGACCACCTGCATGTCTTTTGTTGCAACGTCTGATCACCCTGTGACACATGAGGAAGTTGGTCATCTTCAGCTGCTGCTGCTTTGTTGGCTGACACAAAGTGATCTGAGAGTCTCAGTTTCAGTTGCAGAGAATGATCACATCAGAGAAGATGATTTGCCCGCTACACATCAGCCTTTCTCGGCAATTATCTGGTTGCATAGAGGAACCGTATGATTCCAGTACCTATATAATGCACATTTGTCACAGTTATGGTTGCTTACGGCCACACCACCCTGAATATGCCCAACCTCATCTGATCTCAGAAGCCAAGGAGGTTTGGTTCTGGTTAGTACTTGGATGGTAGACATTCTGGGAATACCAGGTGCTGTAAGCTTTTTCTCTTCTCTCTACCACCTGCATGTCTTTTGTTGCAACGTCTGATCACCCTGTGACACATGAGGAAGTTGGTCATCTTCAGCTGCTGCTGCTTTGTTGGCTGACACAAAGTGATCTGAGAGTCTCAGTTTCAGTTGCAGAGAATGATCACATCAGAGAAGATGATTTGCCCGCTACACATCAGCCTTTCTCGGCAATTATCTGGTTGCATAGAGGAACCGTATGATTCCAGTACCTATATAATGCACATTTGTCAGAGACATTGTTGCTTACGGCCACACCACCCTGAATAAGCCCGACCTCGTCTGATCTCGGACGCCAAACAGGGTTGTACCTGGTTAGTACTTGGATGGGAGACAGCTTGGGAACACCAGGTGCTGTAAGCTTTTTCTCTTCTCTCAACCACCTGCATGTCTTTTGTTGCAACGTCTGATCACCCTGTGACACATGAGGAAGTTGGTCATCTTCAGCTTCTGCTGCTTTGTTGGCAGACACGAAGTGATCTGAGAGTCTCAGTTTCAGCTGCAGAGAATGATCACATGAGGGAAGAAGATGTGCCCACTACAAGTCAGCCTTTCTCGGCAATTATCTGGTTACATAGAGGAACCGTATGATTCCAGTACCTATATAATGCACATTTGTCACAGACATTGTTGCTTACGGCCACACCACCCTGAACATGCCCGACCTCGTCTGATCTCGGTAGCCAAGGAGGGTTGGGCCTGGTTAGTACTTTAATGGGAGACTGCTTGGGAATACCAGGTGCTGTAAGCGTTTTCTCTTCTCTCTACAACCTGCATGTCTTTTGTTGCAACGTCTGATCACCCTGTGACACACGAGGAAGTTGGCCATCTTCAGCTGCTGCTGCTTTGTTGGAAGACACGAAGTGATCTGAGAGTCTCAGTTTCAACTGAAGAGAATAATCACGTCAGGGAAGAAGATGTGCCGACTACACATCAGCCTTTCTCAGCAATTATCTGGTTACATAGAGGAACCGTATGATTCCTGTAGTTATATAATGCACATTTGTCAGACACATTGTTGCTTACGGCCACACCACCCTGAACATGCCCGACCTCGTCTGATCTCGGAAGCCAAGCAGGGTTGAGCCTCCTTAGTACTTGGATGGGAGACTGCTTGGGAATACCAGGTGCTGTAAGCGTTTTCTCTTCTCTCTACAACCTGCATGTCTTTTGTTGCAACGTCTGATCACCCTGTGACACATGAGGAAGTTGGTCATATTCAGCTGCTGCTGCTTTGTTGGCTGACACAAAGTGATCTGAGAGTCTCAGTTTCAGTTGCAGAGAATGATCACATCAGAGAAGATGATTTGCCCGCTACACATCAGCCTTTCTCGGCAATTATCTGGTTGCATAGAGGAACCGTATGATTCCAGTACCTATATAATGCACATTTGTCAGAGACATTGTTGCTTACGGCCACACCACCCTGAATAAGCCCGACCTCGCCTGATCTCGGACACCAAGAAGGTTGTACCTGGTTAGTACTTGGATGGGAGACATCTTGGGAATACCAGGTGCTGTAAGCTTTTTCTCTTCTCTCTACCACCTGCATGTCTTTTGTTGCAACGTCTGATCACCCTGTGACACGTGAAGAAGTTGGTCATCTTCAGCTGCTGCTGCTTTGTTGATAGACACGAGGTGATCTGAGAGTCTCAGTTTCAGCTGAAGAGAATAATCACATCAAGGATGAAGATGAACCCACTACAAGTCAGCCTTTTTCGGCAATTATCTGGTTACACAGAGGAACTGTATGATTCCAGTACCTATATAATGCACATTTGTCACAGTTATGGTTGCTTACGGCCACACCACCCTGAATATGCCCAACCTCATCTGATCTCAGAAGCCAAGCAGGTTTGGGCCTGGTTAGTACTTGGGTGGTAGACATTCTGGGAATACCAGGTGCTGTAAGCTTTTTCTCTTCTCTCTACCACCTGCATGTCTTTTGTTGCAACGTCTGATCACCCTGTGACACATGAGGAAGTTGGTCATCTTCAGCTGCTGCTGCTTTGTTGGCTGACACAAAGTGATCTGAGAGTCTCAGTTTCAGTTGCAGAGAATGATCACATCAGAGAAGATGATTTGCCCGCTACACATCAGCCTTTCTCGGCAATTATCTGGTTGCATAGAGGAACCGTATGATTCCAGTACCTATATAATGCACATTTGTCAGAGACATTGTTGCTTACGGCCACACCACCCTGAATAAGCCCGACCTCGTCTGATCTCGGACGCCAAACAGGGTTGTAACTGGTTAGTACTTGGATGGGAGACAGCTTGGGAACACCAGGTGCTGTAAGCTTTTTCTCTTCTCTCTACCACCTGCAAGTCTTTTGTTGCAACGTCTGATCACCCTGTGACACGTGAAGAAGTTGGTCATCTTCAGCTGCTGCTGCTTTGTTGATAGACACGAGGTGATCTGAGAGTCTCATTTTCAGCTGAAGAGAATAATCACATCAAGGAGGAAGATGAACCCACTACAAGTCAGCCTTTTTCGGCAATTATCTGGTTACACAGAGGAAGTGTATGATCCCAGTACCTATATAATGCACACTTGTCACCGATATTGTTGCTTACGGCCACACCACCCTGAATAAGCCCGACCTCGTCTGATCTCGGAAGCCAAGCAGGGTTGGGCCTGGTTAGGACTTGAATGGGAGACCGCTTGGGAATACCAGGTGCTGTAAGCTTTTTCTCTTCTCTATACCACCTGCATGTCTTTTGTTGCAACGTCTGATCACCCTGTTACACATGAGGAAGTTGGTCATCTTCAGCTTCTGCTGCTTTGTTGGCAGACACGAAGTGATCTGAGAGTCTCAGTTTCAGCTGAAGAGAATAATCACATCAGGGAAGAAGTTGTGCCCACTACAAGTCAGCCTTTCTCTGCAATTATCTGGTTACATAGAAGAAGTGTATGATTCCAGTACCTATATAATGCACATTTGTCACAGCTATTGTTGCTTACGGCCGCACCACCCTGAATATGCCTGACCTCGTCTGATCTTGGAAGAAAAGCAGGGTTGGGCCTGGTTAGTACTTGGATGGGAGACCACTTCGGAATACCAGTTGATGTAAGCTTCTTCTCTTCTCTCTACCACCTGCATGTCTTTTGTTGCAACGTCTGATCACCCTGTGACACATGAGGAAGTTGGTCATCTTCAGCTTCTGCTGCTTTGTTGGCAGACACGAAGTGATCTGAGAGTCTCAGTTTCAGCTGAAGAGAATGATCACATCAGAGAAGATTATATGCCCGCTACACATCAGCCTTTCTCGGCAATTATCTGGTTGCATAGAGGAACCGTATGCTTCCAGTAGCTATATAATGCACATTTGTCGGAGACATTGTTGCTTACGGCCACACCACCCTGAACATGCCCGACCTCGTATGATCTCGGAAGCCAAGCAGGGTTGAGCCTGCTTAGTGCTTGGATGGGAGACTGCTTGGGAATACCAGGTGCTGTAAGCTTCTTCTCTTCTCTCTACCACCTGCATGTCTTTTGTTGCAACGTCTGATCACCCTGTGACACGTGAAGAAGTTGGTCATCTTCAGCTGCTGCTGCTTTGTTGATAGACACGAGGTGATCTGAGAGTCTCATTTTCAGCTGAAGAGAATAATCACATCAAGGAGGAAGATGAACCCACTACAAGTCAGCCTTTTTCGGCAATTATCTGGTTACACAGAGGAAGTGTATGATCCCAGTACCTATATAATGCACATTTGTCACAGCTATTGTTGCTTACGGCCACACCACCCTGAATAAGCCCGACCTCGTCTGATCTCGGAAGCCAAGCAGGGTTGGGCCTGGTTAGGACTTGAATGGGAGACCGCTTGGGAATACCAGGTGCTGTAAGCTTTTTCTCTTCTCTATACCACCTGCATGTCTTTTGTTGCAACGTCTGATCACCCTGTTACACATGAGGAAGTTGGTCATCTTCAGCTTCTGCTGCTTTGTTGGCAGACACGAAGTGATCTGAGAGTCTCAGTTTCAGCTGAAGAGAATAATCACATCAGGGAAGAAGTTGTGCCCACTACAAGTCAGCCTTTCTCTGCAATTATCTGGTTACATAGAAGAAGTGTATGATTCCAGTACCTATATAATGCACATTTGTCACAGCTATTGTTGCTTACGGCCGCACCACCCTGAATATGCCTGACCTCGTCTGATCTTGGAAGAAAAGCAGGGTTGGGCCTGGTTAGTACTTGGATGGGAGACCACTTCGGAATACCAGGTGATGTAAGCTTCTTCTCTTCTCTCTACCACCTGCATGTCTTTTGTTGCAACGTCTGATCACCCTGTGACACATGAGGAAGTTGGTCATCTTCAGCTTCTGCTGCTTTGTTGGCAGACACGAAGTGATCTGAGAGTCTCAGTTTCAGCTGAAGAGAATGATCACATCAGAGAAGATTATATGCCCGCTACACATCAGCCTTTCTCGGCAATTATCTGGTTGCATAGAGGAACCGTATGCTTCCAGTACCTATATAATGCACATTTGTCAGAGACATTGTTGCTTACGGCCACACCACCCTGAACATGCCCGACCTCGTATGATCTCGGAAGCCAAGCAGGGTTGAGCCTGCTTAGTGCTTGGATGGGAGACTGCTTGGGAATACCAGGTGCTGTAAGCTTCTTCTCTTCTCTCTACCACCTGCATGTCTTTTGTTGCAACGTCTGATCACCCTGTGACACATGAGGAAGTTGGTCATCTTCAGCTGCTGCTGCTTTGTTGGCAGACACAAAGTGATCTGAGAGTCTCAGTTTCAGCTACAGAGAATAATCACGTCAGGGAAGAAGATGTGCCCACTACAAGTCAGCCTTTCTCTGCAATTATCTGGTTACATAGAAGAAGTGTATGATTCCAGTACCTATATAATGCACATTTGTCACAGCTATTGTTGCTTACGGCCGCACCACCCTGAATATGCCTGACCTCGTCTGATCTTGGAAGAAAAGCAGGGTTGGGCCTGGTTAGTACTTGGATGGTGGACTATCTGGGAATACCAGGTGCTGTAAGCTTCTTCTCTTCTCTCTACCACCTGCATGTCTTTTGTTGCAACGTCTGATCACCCTGTGACACATGAGGAAGTTGGTCATCTTCAGCTGCTGCTGCTTTGTTGGCAGACACAAAGTGATCTGAGAGTCTCAGTTTCAGCTACAGAGAATAATCACGTCAGGGAAGAAGATGTGCCCACTACAAGTCAGCCTTTCTCTGCAATTATCTGGTTACATAGAAGAAGTGTATGATTCCAGTACCTATATAATGCACATTTGTCACAGCTATTGTTGCTTACGGCCGCACCACCCTGAATATGCCTGACCTCGTCTGATCTTGGAAGAAAAGCAGGGTTGGGCCTGGTTAGTACTTGGATGGTGGACTATCTGGGAATACCAGGTGCTGTAAGCTGATTCTCTTCTCTCTACCACCTCCATGTCTTTTGTTGCAACGTCTGATCACCCTGTGACACATGAGGAAGTTGGTCATCTTCAGCTGCTGCTGCTTTGTTGGCAGACACAAAGTGATCTGAGAGTCTCAGTTTCAGCTGCAGAGAATAATCACGTCAGGGAAGAAGATGTGCCCACTACACATCAGCCTTTCTCGGAAATGATCTGGTTGCATAGAGGAACCGTATGATTCCAGTACCTATATAATGCACATTTGTCAGAGACATTGTTGCTTACGGCCACACCACCCTGAACATACCCGACCTCGTCTGATCTCGGAAGCCAAGGAGGGTTGGGCGTGGTTAGTACTTGGATGGAAGACCTCTTGGGAATACCAGGTGCTGTAAGCTTTTTCTTTTCTCTCGACCACCTGCATGTCTTTTGTTGCAACGTCTGATCACCCTGTGACACATGAGGAAGGTGGTCATCTTCAGCTTCTGCTGCTTTGTTGGCAGACACGAAGTGATCTGAGAGTCTCAGTTTCAGCTGCAGAGAATGATCACATGAGGGAAGAAGATGAACCCACTACAAGTCAGCCTTTCTCGGCAATTATCTGGTTACATAGAGGAACCGTATGATTCCAGTACCTATATAATGCACATTTGTCACAGACATTGTTGCTTACGGCCACACCACCCTGAACATGCCCGACCTCGTCTGATCTCGGTAGCCAAGGAGGGTTGGGCCTGGTTAGTACTTGGATGGGAGACCACTTGGGAATACCAGGAGCTGTAAGCTTTTTGTCTTCTCTCGACCACCTGCATGTCTTTTGTTGCAACGTCTGATCACCCTGTGACACATGAGGAAGTTGGTCATCTTCAGCTGCTGCTGCTTTGTTGGCAGACACGAAGTGATCTGAGAGTCTCAGTTTCAGCTGCAGAGAATGATCACATCAGGGAAGAAGATGTGCCCATAACAAGTCAGCCTTTCTCTGCAATTATCTGGTTACATAGAGGAATTGTATGATTCCAGTACCTATATAATGCACATTTGTCACAGAAATTGTTCCTTACGGCCACACCACCCTGAATAAGCCCGACCTCGTCTGATCTCGGAAGCCAAGGAGGGTTGGGCCTGGTTAGTACTTTAATGGGAGACTGCTTGGGAATACCAGGTGCTGTAAGCGTTTTCTCTTCTCTCTACAACCTGCATGTCTTTTCTTGCAACGTCTGATCACCCTGTGACACATGAGGAAGTTGGCCATCTTCAGCTGCTGCTGCTTTGTTGGAAGACACGAAGTGATCTGAGAGTCTCAGTTTCAACTGAAGAGAATAATCACGTCAGGGAAGAAGATGTGCCCACTACACATCAGCCTTTCTCAGCAATTATCTGGTTACATAGAGGAACCGTATGATTCCTGTACTTATATAATGCACTTTTGTCAGACACATTGTTGCTTACGGCCACACCACCCTGAACATACCCGACCTCGTCTGATCTCGGAAGCCAAGCAGGGTTGAACCTGCCTAGTACTTGGATGGGAGACTGCTTGGGAATACCAGGTGCTGTAAGCGTTTTCTCTTCTCTCTACAACCTGCATGTCTTTTGTTGCAACGTCTGATCACCCTGTGACACATGAGGAAGTTGGTCATCTTCAGCTGCTGCTGCTTTGTTGGCTGACACAAAGTGATCTGAGAGTCTCAGTTTCGGTTGCAGAGAATGATCACATCAGAGAAGATGATTTGCCCGCTACACATCAGCCTTTCTCGGCAATTATCTGGTTGCATAGAGGAACCGTATGATTCCAATACCTATATAATGCACATTTGTCAGAGACATTGTTGCTTACGGCCACACCACCTTGAATAAGCCCGACCTCGTCTGATCTCGGACACCAAGAAGGTTGTACCTGGTTAGTACTTGGATGGGAGACAGCTTGGGAATACCAGGTGCTGTAAGCTTTTTCTCTTCTCTCTACCACCTGCATGTCTTTTGTTGCAACGTCTGATCACCCTGTGACACGTGAAGAAGTTGGTCATCTTCAGCTGCTGCTGCTTTGTTGATAGACACGAGGTGATCTGAGAGTCTCAGTTTCAGCTGAAGAGAATAATCACATCAAGGAGGAAGATGATGTGCCCACTACAAGTCAGCCTTTTTCGGCAATTATCTGGTTACACAGAGGAAGTGTATGATTCCAGTACCTATATAATGCACATTTGTCACCGATATTGTTGCTTACGGCCGCACCACCCTGAATATACCTGACCTCGTCTGATCTTGGAAGAAAAGCAGGGTTGGGCCTCGTTAGTATTTGGATGGGAGACCACTTCGGAATACGAGGTGCTGTAAGCTTTTTCTCTTCTCTGTACCACCTGCATGTCTTTTGTTGCAACGTCTGATCACCCTGTGACACATGAGGAAGTTGGTCATCTTCAGCTTCTGCTGCTTTGTTGGCAGACACAAAGTGATCTGAGAGTCTCAGTTTCAGCTCGAGAGAATAATCACGTCAGGGAAGAAGATGTGCCCACTACTTATCAGCTTTTCTCGGCAATTATCTGGTTACATAGAGGAACTGTATGATTCCAGTACCTATATAATGCACATTTGTCACAGTTATGGTTGCTTACGGCCACACCACCCTGAATATGCCTGACCACGTCTGATCTCGGAAGCCAAGCAGGTTTGGGCCTGGTTAGTACTTGGATGGTAGAATATCTGGGAATACCAGGTGCTGTAAGCTGATTCTCTTCTCTCTACCACCTGCATGTCTTTTGTTGCAACGTCTGATCACCCTGTGACACATGAGGAAGTTGGTCATCTTCAGCTGCTGCTGCTGTGTTGGCAGACACAAAGTGATCTGAGAGTCTCAGTTTCAGCTGCAGAGAATAATCACGTCAGGGCAGAAGATGTGCCCACTACACATCAGCCTTTCTCGGAAATGATCTGGTTGCATAGAGGAACCGTATGATTCCAGTACCTATATAATGCACATTTGTCAGAGACATTGTTGCTTACGGCCACACCACCCTGAACATACCCGACCTTGTCTGATCTCGGAAGCCAAGGAGGGTTGGGCGTGGTTAGTACTTGGATGGAAGACCTCTTGGGAATACCAGGTGCTGTAAGCTTTTTCTCTTCTCTCGACCACCTGCATGTCTTTTGTTGCAACGTCTGATCACCCTGTGACACATGAGGAAGGTGGTCATCTTCAGCTGCTGCTGCTTTGTTGGCAGACACGAAGTGATCTGAGAGTCTCAGTTTCAGCTGCAGAGAATGATCACATGAGGGATGAAGATTTGTCCACTACAAGTCAGCCTTTCTCGGCAATTATCTGGTTACATAGAGGAACCGTATGATTCCAGTACCTATATAATGCACATTTGTCACAGACATTGTTGCTTACGGCCACACCACCCTGAACATGCCCGACCTCGTCTGATCTCGGTAGCCAAGGAGGGTTGGGCCTGGTTAGTACTTAAATGGGAGACCGCTTGGGAATACCAGGAGCTGTAAGCTTTTTGTCTTCTCTCGACCACCTGCATGTCTTTTGTTGCAACGTCTGATCACCCTGTGACACATGAGGAAGTTGGTCATCTTCAGCTGCTGCTGCTTTGTTGGCAGACACGAAGTGATCTGAGAGTCTCAGTTTCAGCTGCAGAGAATAATCACATCAGGGAAGAAGATGTGCCCATAACAAGTCAGCCTTTCTCTGCAATTATCTGGTTACATAGAGGAATTGTATGATTCCAGTACCTATATAATGCACATTTGTCACAGAAATTGTTCCTTACGGCCACACCACCCTGAATATGCCCGACCTCGTCTGATCTCGGAAGCCAAGGAGGGTTGGGCCTGGTTAGTACTTTAATGGGAGACTGCTTGGGAATACCAGGTGCTGTAAGCGTTTTCTCTTCTCTCTACCACCTGCATGTCTTTTGTTGCAACGTCTGATCACCCTGTGACACATGAGGAAGTTGGCCATCTTCAGCTGCTGCTGCTTTGTTGGCAGACACGAAGTGATCTGAGAGTCTCAGTTTCAGTTGCAGAGAATGATCACATCAGAGAAGATGATTTGCCCGCTACACATCAGCCTTTCTCGGCAATTATCTGGTTGCATAGAGGAACCGCATGATTCAAGTACCTATATAATGCACATTTGTCAGAGACATTGTTGCTTACGGCCACACCACCCTGAATAAGCCCGACCTCGTCTGATCTCGGACGCCAAGCAGGGTTGTACCTGGTTAGTACTTGGATGGGAGACAGCTTGGGAATACCAGGTGCTGTAAGCTTTTTCTCTTCTCTCTACCACCTGCATGTCTTTTGTTGCAACGTCTGATCACCCTGTGACACGTGAAGAAGTTGGTCATCTTCAGCTGCTGCTGCTTTGTTGGAAGACACGAAGTGAACTGAGAATCTCAGTTTCAGCTGAAGAGAATAATCACGTCAGGGAAGAAGATGTGCCCACTACACATCAGCCTTTCTCATCAATTATCTGGTTACATAGAGGAACCGTATGATTCCTGTACTTATATAATGCACATTTGTCACAGACATTGTTACTTACGGCCACACCACCCTGAATTTGCCTGACCTCGTCTGATCTCGGAAGCCAAGCATTGTTGGGCCTGGTTAGTACTTGGGTGGGAGACCGCTTGGGAATACCAGGTGCTGTAAGCTTTTTCTCTTCTCTCTACCACCTGCATGTGTTTTGTTGCAACGTCTGATCACCCTGTGACACATGAGGAAGTTGGTCATCTTCAGCTGCTGCTGCTTTGTTGGCAGACACGAAGTGATCTGAGAGTCTCAGTTTCAGCTGAAGAGAATGATCACATCAGAGAAGATGATATGCCCACTACACATCAGCCTTTCTCGGCAATTATCTGGTTTCATAGAGGAAGTGTATGATTCCAGTACCTATATAATTCACATTTGTAACAAACATTGTTGCTTACGGCCACACCACCCTGAATAAGCCCCACCTTGTCTTATCCTGGAAGCCAAGCAGGGTTGGGCCTGGTTCGTACTTCAATGGGAGACTGCTTGGGAATACCAGGTGCTGTAAGCTTTTTATCTTCTCTCTACCACCTGCATGTCTTTTGTTGCAACATCTGATCACCCTGTGACACATGAGGAAGTTTGTCATCTTCAGCTTCTGCTGCTTTGTTGGCAGACACGAAGTGATCTGAGAGTCTCATTTTCAACTGAAGAGAATAATAACGTCAGGGAAGAAGATGTGCCCCCTACACATCAGCCTTTCTCGGCAATTATCTGGTTACATAGAGGAACTGTATGATTCCAGTACCTATATAATGCACATTTGTCACAGACATTGTTGCTTACGGCCACACCACCCTCAATATGCCTGACCTCGTCTGATCTCGGAAGCCAAGCACGGTTGGCCTGGTTAGTACTTGGGTGGGAGACTGCTTGGGAATACCAGGTGCTGTAAGCTTTATCTCTTCTCTGGACCACCTGAATGTCTTTTGTTGCAACGTCTGATCACCCTGTGACACATGAGGAAGTTGGTCATCTTCAGCTTCTGCTGCTTTGTTTGCAGA
The DNA here is from genome assembly GCF_036924035.1 of Leuresthes tenuis. NCBI lineage: Eukaryota > Metazoa > Chordata > Actinopteri > Atheriniformes > Atherinopsidae > Leuresthes > Leuresthes tenuis. Next base: position 42,627,710 of record NW_027325355.1, on the reverse strand, counting down.
CACGAAGTGATCTGAGAGTCTCAGTTTCAGCTGCAGAGAATAATCACGTCAGGGAAGAAGATGTGCCCACTACACATAAGCCTTTCTCGGCAATTATCTGGTTACATAGAGGAACCGTATGATTCCAGTACCTATATAATGCACATTTGTCACAGACATTGTCGCTTACGGCAACACCACCCTGAACATGCCTGACCTCGTCTGATCTCGGAAGCCAAGCACGGTTGGCCTGGTTAGTACTTGGGTGGGAGACCACTTGGGAATACCAGGTGCTGTAAGCTTTATCTCTTCTCTGGACCACCTGAATGTCTTTTGTTGCAACGTCTGATCACCCTGTGACACATGAGGAAGTTGGTCATCTTCAGCTTCTGCTGCTTTGTTGGCAGACACGAAGTGATCTGAGAGTCTCAGTTTCAGCTGCAGAGAATAATCACGTCAGGGAAGAAGATGTGCCCACTACACATAAGCCTTTCTCTGCAATTATCTGGTTACATAGAGGAACCGTATGATTCCAGTACCTATATAATGCACATTTGTCACAGAGATTGTCGCTTACGGCCACACCACCCTGAATATAATATGCCCGACCTCGTCCGATCTCGGAAGCCAAGCGGGGTTGTGCCTGGTTAGTACTTGGGTGGGAGACTGCTTGGGAATACCAGGTGCTGTAAGCTTTTTCTCTTCTCTCTACCACCTGCATGTCTTTTGTTGCAACGTCTGATCACCCTGTGACACATGAGGAAGTTGGTCATCTTCAGCTGCTGCTGCTTTGTTGGCAGACACAAAGTGATCTGAGAGTCTCAGTTTCAGCTGGAGAGAATAATCACATCAGGGAAGAAGATATGCCCACTACACATCAGCCTTTCTCGGCAATTATCTGGTTACATAGAGGAACTGTATGATTCCAGTACCAATATAATGCACATTTGTCACAGACTTTGTTGCTTACGGCCACACCACCCTCAACATATCCGACCTTGTCCGATCTCGGAAGCCAAGCACGGATGGGCCTGGTTAGTACTTACATGGGAGACTGCTTTGGAATACCAGGTGCTGTAAGCTTTTTCTCTTCTCTCTACCACCTGCATGTCTTTTGTTGCAACGTCTGATCACCCTGTGACACATGAGGAAGTTGGTCATCTTCAGCTGCTGCTGCTTTGTTGGCAGACACAAAGTGATCTGAGAGTCTCAGTTTCAGCTGCAGAGAATAATCACATCAGGGAAGAAGATGTGCCCACTACAAGTCAGCCTTTCTCGGCAATTATCTGGTTACATAGAGGAAGTGTATGATTCCAGTACTTATATAAGGCACATTTGTCACATATATTGTTGCTTACAGCCACACCACCCTGAATAAGCACGATCTCGGAAGCCAAGCAGGTTTGGGCCTGGTTAGTACTTGGAAGGTAGACTGCCTGGGAATACCAGGTGCTTTAAGCTTTTTCTCTTCTCTCTACCACCTGCATGTCTTTTGTTGCAACGTCTGATCACCCTGTGACACATGAGGAAGTTGGTCATCTTCAGCTGCTGCTGCTTTGTTGGCAGACACGAAGTGATCTGAGAGTCTCAGTTTCAGCTGCAGAGAATAATCACGTCAGGGAAGAAGATGTGCCCACTACAAGTCAGCTTTTCTCTGCAATTATCTGGTTACATAGAGGAACCGTATGATTCCAGTACCTATATAATGCACATTTGTCACAGACATTGTTGCTTACGGCCACACCACCCTGAACATGCCCGACCTCGTCTTATCTCGGAAGCCAAGGAGGGTTGGGCCTGGTTAGTACTTAAATGGGAGACCGCTTGGGAATACCAGGAGCTGTAAGCTTTTTGTCTTCTCTCGACCACCTGCATGTCTTTTGTTGCAACGTCTGATCCCCCTGTGACACATGAGGAAGTTGGTCATCTTCAGCTGCTGCTGCTTTGTTGGCAGACACGAAGTGATCTGAGAGTCTCAGTTTCAGCTGCAGAGAATAATCACATCAGGGAAGAAGATGTGCCCACTACAAGTCAGCCTTTCTCGGCAATTATCTGGTTACATAGAGGAAGTGTATGATTCCAGTACTTATATAAGGCACATTTGTCACATATATTGTTGCTTACAGCCACACCACCCTGAATAAGCACGATCTCGGAAGCCAAGCAGGTTTGGGCCTGGTTAGTACTTGGAAGGTAGACTGCCTGGGAATACCAGGTGCTTTAAGCTTTTTCTCTTCTCTCTACCACCTGCATGTCTTTTGTTGCAACGTCTGATCACCCTGTGACACATGAGGAAGTTGGTCATCTTCAGCTGCTGCTGCTTTGTTGGCAGACACGAAGTGATCTGAGAGTCTCAGTTTCAGCTGCAGAGAATAATCACGTCAGGGAAGAAGATGTGCCCACTACAAGTCAGCTTTTCTCTGCAATTATCTGGTTACATAGAGGAACCGTATGATTCCAGTACCTATATAATGCACATTTGTCACAGACATTGTTGCTTACGGCCACACCACCCTGAACATGCCCGACCTCGTCTTATCTCGGAAGCCAAGGAGGGTTGGGCCTGGTTAGTACTTAAATGGGAGACCGCTTGGGAATACCAGGAGCTGTAAGCTTTTTGTCTTCTCTCGACCACCTGCATGTCTTTTGTTGCAACGTCTGATCCCCCTGTGACACATGAGGAAGTTGGTCATCTTCAGCTGCTGCTGCTTTGTTGGCAGACACGAAGTGATCTGAGAGTCTCAGTTTCAGCTGCAGAGAATAATCACATCAGGGAAGAAGATGTGCCCATAACAAGTCAGCCTTTCTCTGCAATTATCTGGTTACATAGAGGAATTGTATGATTCCAGTACCTATATAATGCACATTTGTCACAGAAATTGTTCCTTACGGCCATACCACCCTGAATAAGCCCGACCTCGTCTGATCTCGGAAGCCAAGGAGGGTTGGGCCTGGTTAGTACTTTAATGGGAGACTGCTTGGGAATACCAGGTGCTGTAAGCATTTTCTCTTCTCTCTACAACCTGCATGTCTTTTGTTGCAACGTCTGATCACCCTGTGACACATGAGAAAGTTGGCCATCTTCAGCTGCTGCTGCTTTGTTGGAAGACACGAAGTGATCTGAGAGTCTCAGTTTCAGCTGAAGAGAATAATCACGTCAGGGAAGAAGATGTGCCCACTACACATCAGCCTTTCTCAGCAATTATCTGGTTACATAGAGGAACCGTATGATTCCTGTACTTATATAATGCACATTTGTCAGACACATTGTTTCTTACGGCCACACTACCCTGAACATGCCCGACCTTGTCTGATCTCGGAAGCCAAGCAGGGTTGAGCCTGCTTAGTACTTGGATGGGAGACAGCTTGGGAATACCAGGTGCTGTAAGCTTTTTCTCTTCTCTCTACCACCTGCATGTCTTTTGTTGCAACGTCTGATCACCCTGTGACACGTGAAGAAGTTGGTCATCTTCAGCTGCTGCTGCTTTGTTGGCAGACACGAAGTGATCTGAGAGTCTCAGTTTCAGCTGGAGAGAATAATCACATCAGGGAAGAAGATATGCCCACTACACATCAGCCTTTCTCGGCAATTATCTGGTTACATAGAGGAACTGTATGATTCCAGTACCAATATAATGCACATTTGTCACAGACTTTGTTGCTTACGGCCACACCACCCTCAACATATCCGACCTTGTCCGATCACGGAAGCCAAGCACGGTTGGGCCTGGTTAGTACTTAGATGGGAGACTGCTTTGGAATACCAGGTGCTGTAAGCTTTTTCTCTTCTCTCTACCACCTGCATGTCTTTTGTTGCAACGTCTGATCACCCTGTGACACATGAGGAAGTTGGTCATCTTCAGCTTCTGCTGCTTTGTTGGCAGACACAAAGTGATCTGAGAGTCTCATTTTCAGCTGGAGAGAATTATCACGTCAGGGAACAAGATGTGCCCACTACACATCAGCCTTTCTCGGCAATTATCTGGTTACATAGAGGAACCGTATGACTCCATTACCTATATAATGCACATTTGTCACAGAAATTGTCGCTTACGGCCACACCACCCTGAATATGCCCGACCTCGTCTGATCTCGGAAGCCAAGCAGGGTTGGGGCTGGTTAGTACTTGGATGGGAGACCGCTTGGGAATACGAGGTGCTGTAAGCTTCTTCTCTTCTCTCTACCACCTGCATGTCTTTTGTTGCAACGTCTGATCACCCTGTGACACATGAGGAAGTTGGTCATCTTCAGTTACTGCTGCTGCTTTGTTGGCAGACACAAAGTGATCTGAGAGTCTCAGTTTCAGTTGCAGAGAATGATCACATCAGAGAAGATGATTTGCGCGCTACACATCAGCCTTTCTCAGCAATTATCTGGTTGCATAGAGGAACCGTATGATTCCAGTACCTATATAATGCACATTTGTCAGAGACATTGTTGCTTACGGCCACACCACCCTGAATAAGCCCGACCTCGTCTGATCTCGGACGCCAAACAGGGTTGTACCTGGTTAGTACTTGGATGGGAGACAGCTTGGGAACACCAGGTGCTGTAAGCTTTTTCTCTTCTCTCTACCACCTGCATGTCTTTTGTTGCAACGTCTGATCACCCTGTGACACATGAGGAAGTTGGTCATCTTCAGCTGCTGCTGCTTTGTTGGTAGACACGAAGTGATCTGAGAGTCTCAGTTTCAGCTGCAGAGAATAATCACATGAGGGAAGAAGATTTGCCCACTACAAGTCAGCCTTTCTCGGCAATTATCTGGTTACATAGAGGAACCGTATGATTCCAGTACCTATATAATGCACATTTGTCACAGACATTGTTGCTTACGGCCACACCACCCTGAACATGCCCGACCTCGTCTGATCTCGGTAGCCAAGGAGGGTTGGGCCTGGTTAGTACTTTAATGGGAGACTGCTTGGGAATACCAGGTGCTGTAAGCGTTTTCTCTTCTCTCTACAACCTGCATGTCTTTTGTTGCAACGTCTGATCACCCTGTGACACACGAGGAAGTTGGCCATCTTCAGCTGCTGCTGCTTTGTTGGAAGACACGAAGTGATCTGAGAGTCTCAGTTTCAACTGAAGAGAATAATGACGTCAGGGAAGAAGATGTGCCGACTACACATCAGCCTTTCTCAGCAATTATCTGGTTACATAGAGGAACCGTATGATTCCTGTAGTTATATAATGCACATTTGTCAGACACATTGTTGCTTACGGCCACACCACCCTGAACATGCCCGACCTCGTCTGATCTCGGAAGCCAAGCAGGGTTGAGCCTCCTTAGTACTTGGATGGAAGACCTCTTGGGAATACCAGGTGCTGTAAGCTTTTTCTCTTCTCTCGACCACCTGCATGTCTTTTGTTGCAACGTCTGATCACCCTGTGACACATGAGGAAGTTGGTCATCTTCAGCTGCTGCTGCTTTGTTGGCTGACACAAAGTGATCTGAGAGTCTCAGTTTCAGTTGCAGAGAATGATCACATCAGAGAAGATGATTTGCCCGCTACACATCAGCCTTTCTCGGCAATTATCTGGTTGCATAGAGGAACCGTATGATTCCAGTACCTATATAATGCACATTTGTCAGAGACATTGTTGCTTACGGCCACACCACCCTGAATAAGCCCGACCTCGTCTGATCTCGGACGCCAAACAGGGTTGTACCTGGTTAGTACTTGGATGGGAGACAGCTTGGGAACACCAGGTGCTGTAAGCTTTTTCTCTTCTCTCTACCACCTGCATGTCTTTTGTTGCAACGTCTGATCACCCTGTGACACATGAGGAAGTTGGTCATCTTCAGCTGCTGCTGCTTTGTTGGCAGACACAAAGTGATCTGAGAGTCTCAGTTTCAGCTCGAGAGAATAATCACGTCAGGGAAGAAGATGTGCCCACTACTTATCAGCTTTTCTCGGCAATTATCTGGTTACATAGAGGAACCGTATGATTCCAGTACCTATATAATGCACATTTGTCAGAGACATTGTTGCTTACGGCCACACCACCCTGAACATGCCCGACCTCGTCTGATCTCGGACGCCAAACAGGGTTGTACCTGGTTAGTACTTGGATGGGAGACCTCTTGGGAATACCAGGTGCTGTAAGCTTTTTCTCTTCTCTCGACCACCTGCATGTCTTTTGTTGCAACGTCTGATCACCCTGTGACACATGAGGAAGTTGGTCATCTTCAGCTGCTGCTGCTTTGTTGGCTGACACAAAGTGATCTGAGAGTCTCAGTTTCAGTTGCAGAGAATGATCACATCAGAGAAGATGATTTGCCCGCTACACATCAGCCTTTCTCGGCAATTATCTGGTTGCATAGAGGAACCGTATGATTCCAGTACCTATATAATGCACATTTGTCACAGTTATGGTTGCTTACGGCCACACCACCCTGAATATGCCCAACCTCATCTGATCTCAGAAGCCAAGGAGGTTTGGGCCTGGTTAGTACTTGGATGGTAGACATTCTGGGAATACCAGGTGCTGTAAGCTTTTTCTCTTCTCTCTACCACCTGCATGTCTTTTGTTGCAACGTCTGATCACCCTGTGACACATGAGGAAGTTGGTCATCTTCAGCTGCTGCTGCTTTGTTGGCTGACACAAAGTGATCTGAGAGTCTCAGTTTCAGTTGCAGAGAATGATCACATCAGAGAAGATGATTTGCCCGCTACACATCAGCCTTTCTCGGCAATTATCTGGTTGCATAGAGGAACCGTATGATTCCAGTACCTATATAATGCACATTTGTCAGAGACATTGTTGCTTACGGCCACACCACCCTGAATAAGCCCGACCTCGTCTGATCTCGGACGCCAAACAGGGTTGTACCTGGTTAGTACTTGGATGGGAGACAGCTTGGGAACACCAGGTGCTGTAAGCTTTTTCTCTTCTCTCTACCACCTGCATGTCTTTTGTTGCAACGTCTGATCACCCTGTGACACATGAGGAAGTTGGTCATCTTCAGCTGCTGCTGCTTTGTTGGCAGACACAAAGTGATCTGAGAGTCTCAGTTTCAGCTCGAGAGAATAATCACGTCAGGGAAGAAGATGTGCCCACTACTTATCAGCTTTTCTCGGCAATTATCTGGTTACATAGAGGAACCGTATGATTCCAGTACCTATATAATGCACATTTGTCAGAGACATTGTTGCTTACGGCCACACCACCCTGAACATGCCCGACCTCGTCTGATCTCGGACGCCAAACAGGGTTGTACCTGGTTAGTACTTGGATGGGAGACCTCTTGGGAACACCAGGTGCTGTAAGCTTTTTCTCTTCTCTCTACCACCTGCATGTCTTTTGTTGCAACGTCTGATCACCCTGTGACACATGAGGAAGTTGGTCATCTTCAGCTGCTGCTGCTTTGTTGGTAGACACGAAGTGATCTGAGAGTCTCAGTTTCAGCTGCAGAGAATAATCACATGAGGGAAGAAGATTTGCCCACTACAAGTCAGCCTTTCTCGGCAATTATCTGGTTACATAGAGGAACCGTATGATTCCAGTACCTATATAATGCACATTTGTCACAGACATTGTTGCTTACGGCCACACCACCCTGAACATGCCCGACCTCGTCTGATCTCGGTAGCCAAGGAGGGTTGGGCCTGGTTAGTACTTTAATGGGAGACTGCTTGGGAATACCAGGTGCTGTAAGCGTTTTCTCTTCTCTCTACAACCTGCATGTCTTTTGTTGCAACGTCTGATCACCCTGTGACACACGAGGAAGTTGGCCATCTTCAGCTGCTGCTGCTTTTTTGGAAGACACGAAGTGATCTGAGAGTCTCAGTTTCAACTGAAGAGAATAATGACGTCAGGGAAGAAGATGTGCCGACTACACATCAGCCTTTCTCAGCAATTATCTGGTTACATAGAGGAACCGTATGATTCCTGTAGTTATATAATGCACATTTGTCAGACACATTGTTGCTTACGGCCACACCACCCTGAACATGCCCGACCTCGTCTGATCTCGGAAGCCAAGCAGGGTTGAGCCTCCTTAGTACTTGGATGGAAGACCTCTTGGGAATACCAGGTGCTGTAAGCTTTTTCTCTTCTCTCGACCACCTGCATGTCTTTTGTTGCAACGTCTGATCACCCTGTGACACATGAGGAAGTTGGTCATCTTCAGCTGCTGCTGCTTTGTTGGCTGACACAAAGTGATCTGAGAGTCTCAGTTTCAGTTGCAGAGAATGATCACATCAGAGAAGATGATTTGCCCGCTACACATCAGCCTTTCTCGGCAATTATCTGGTTGCATAGAGGAACCGTATGATTCCAGTACCTATATAATGCACATTTGTCACAGTTATGGTTGCTTACGGCCACACCACCCTGAATATGCCCAACCTCATCTGATCTCAGAAGCCAAGGAGGTTTGGGCCTGGTTAGTACTTGGATGGTAGACATTCTGGGAATACCAGGTGCTGTAAGCTTTTTCTCTTCTCTCTACCACCTGCATGTCTTTTGTTGCAACGTCTGATCACCCTGTGACACATGAGGAAGTTGGTCATCTTCAGCTGCTGCTGCTTTGTTGGCTGACACAAAGTGATCTGAGAGTCTCAGTTTCAGTTGCAAAGAATGATCACATCAGAGAAGATGATTTGCCCGCTACACATCAGCCTTTCTCGGCAATTATCTGGTTGCATAGAGGAACCGTATGATTCCAGTACCTATATAATGCACATTTGTCAGAGACATTGTTGCTTACGGCCACACCACCCTGAATAAGCCCGACCTCGTCTGATCTCGGACGCCAAACAGGGTTGTACCTGGTTAGTACTTGGATGGGAGACAGCTTGGGAACACCAGGTGCTGTAAGCTTTTTCTCTTCTCTCAACCACCTGCATGTCTTTTGTTGCAACGTCTGATCACCCTGTGACACATGAGGAAGTTGGTCATCTTCAGCTTCTGCTGCTTTGTTGGCAGACACGAAGTGATCTGAGAGTCTCAGTTTCAGCTGCAGAGAATGATCACATGAGGGAAGAAGATGTGCCCACTACAAGTCAGCCTTTCTCGGCAATTATCTGGTTACATAGAGGAACCGTATGATTCCAGTACCTATATAATGCACATTTGTCACAGACATTGTTGCTTACGGCCACACCACCCTGAACATGCCCGACCTCGTCTGATCTCGGTAGCCAAGGAGGGTTGGGCCTGGTTAGTACTTTAATGGGAGACTGCTTGGGAATACCAGGTGCTGTAAGCGTTTTCTCTTCTCTCTACAACCTGCATGTCTTTTGTTGCAACGTCTGATCACCCTGTGACACACGAGGAAGTTGGCCATCTTCAGCTGCTGCTGCTTTGTTGGAAGACACGAAGTGATCTGAGAGTCTCAGTTTCAACTGAAGAGAATAATGACGTCAGGGAAGAAGATGTGCCGACTACACATCAGCCTTTCTCAGCAATTATCTGGTTACATAGAGGAACCGTATGATTCCTGTAGTTATATAATGCACATTTGTCAGACACATTGTTGCTTACGGCCACACCACCCTGAACATGCCCGACCTCGTCTGATCTCGGAAGCCAAGCAGGGTTGAGCCTCCTTAGTACTTGGATGGAAGACCTCTTGGGAATACCAGGTGCTGTAAGCTTTTTCTCTTCTCTCGACCACCTGCATGTCTTTTGTTGCAACGTCTGATCACCCTGTGACACATGAGGAAGTTGGTCATCTTCAGCTGCTGCTGCTTTGTTGGCTGACACAAAGTGATCTGAGAGTCTCAGTTTCAGTTGCAGAGAATGATCACATCAGAGAAGATGATTTGCCCGCTACACATCAGCCTTTCTCGGCAATTATCTGGTTGCATAGAGGAACCGTATGATTCCAGTACCTATATAATGCACATTTGTCACAGTTATGGTTGCTTACGGCCACACCACCCTGAATATTCCCAACCTCATCTGATCTCAGAAGCCAAGGAGGTTTGGGCCTGGTTAGTACTTGGATGGTAGACATTCTGGGAATACCAGGTGCTGTAAGCTTTTTCTCTTCTCTCTACCACCTGCATGTCTTTTGTTGCAACGTCTGATCACCCTGTGACACATGAGGAAGTTGGTCATCTTCAGCTGCTGCTGCTTTGTTGGCTGACACAAAGTGATCTGAGAGTCTCAGTTTCAGTTGCAAAGAATGATCACATCAGAGAAGATGATTTGCCCGCTACACATCAGCCTTTCTCGGCAATTATCAGGTTGCATAGAGGAACCGTATGATTCCAGTACCTATATAATGCACATTTGTCAGAGACATTGTTGCTTACGGCCACACCACCCTGAATAAGCCCGACCTCGTCTGATCTCGGACGCCAAACAGGGTTGTACCTGGTTAGTACTTGGATGGGAGACAGCTTGGGAACACCAGGTGCTGTAAGCTTTTTCTCTTCTCTCAACCACCTGCATGTCTTTTGTTGCAACGTCTGATCACCCTGTGACACATGAGGAAGTTGGTCATCTTCAGCTTCTGCTGCTTTGTTGGCAGACACGAAGTGATCTGAGAGTCTCAGTTTCAGCTGCAGAGAATGATCACATGAGGGAAGAAGATGTGCCCACTACAAGTCAGCCTTTCTCGGCAATTATCTGGTTACATAGAGGAACCGTATGATTCCAGTACCTATATAATGCACATTTGTCACAGACATTGTTGCTTACGGCCACACCACCCTGAACATGCCCGACCTCGTCTGATCTCGGTAGCCAAGGAGGGTTGGGCCTGGTTAGTACTTTAATGGGAGACTGCTTGGGAATACCAGGTGCTGTAAGCGTTTTCTCTTCTCTCTACAACCTGCATGTCTTTTGTTGCAACGTCTGATCACCCTGTGACACACGAGGAAGTTGGCCATCTTCAGCTGCTGCTGCTTTGTTGGAAGACACGAAGTGATCTGAGAGTCTCAGTTTCAACTGAAGAGAATAATCACGTCAGGGAAGAAGATGTGCCGACTACACATCAGCCTTTCTCAGCAATTATCTGGTTACATAGAGGAACCGTATGATTCCTGTAGTTATATAATGCACATTTGTCAGACACATTGTTGCTTACGGCCACACCACCCTGAACATGCCCGACCTCGTCTGATCTCGGAAGCCAAGCAGGGTTGAGCCTCCTTAGTACTTGGATGGGAGACTGCTTGGGAATACCAGGTGCTGTAAGCGTTTTCTCTTCTCTCTACAACCTGCATGTCTTTTGTTGCAACGTCTGATCACCCTGTGACACATGAGGAAGTTGGTCATATTCAGCTGCTGCTGCTTTGTTGGCTGACACAAAGTGATCTGAGAGTCTCAGTTTCAGTTGCAGAGAATGATCACATCAGAGAAGATGATTTGCCCGCTACACATCAGCCTTTCTCGGCAATTATCTGGTTGCATAGAGGAACCGTATGATTCCAGTACCTATATAATGCACATTTGTCAGAGACATTGTTGCTTACGGCCACACCACCCTGAATAAGCCCGACCTCGCCTGATCTCGGACACCAAGAAGGTTGTACCTGGTTAGTACTTGGATGGGAGACATCTTGGGAATACCAGGTGCTGTAAGCTTTTTCTCTTCTCTCTACCACCTGCATGTCTTTTGTTGCAACGTCTGATCACCCTGTGACACGTGAAGAAGTTGGTCATCTTCAGCTGCTGCTGCTTTGTTGATAGACACGAGGTGATCTGAGAGTCTCAGTTTCAGCTGAAGAGAATAATCACATCAAGGATGAAGATGAACCCACTACAAGTCAGCCTTTTTCGGCAATTATCTGGTTACACAGAGGAACTGTATGATTCCAGTACCTATATAATGCACATTTGTCACAGTTATGGTTGCTTACGGCCACACCACCCTGAATATGCCCAACCTCATCTGATCTCAGAAGCCAAGCAGGTTTGGGCCTGGTTAGTACTTGGGTGGTAGACATTCTGGGAATACCAGGTGCTGTAAGCTTTTTCTCTTCTCTCTACCACCTGCATGTCTTTTGTTGCAACGTCTGATCACCCTGTGACACATGAGGAAGTTGGTCATCTTCAGCTGCTGCTGCTTTGTTGGCTGACACAAAGTGATCTGAGAGTCTCAGTTTCAGTTGCAGAGAATGATCACATCAGAGAAGATGATTTGCCCGCTACACATCAGCCTTTCTCGGCAATTATCTGGTTGCATAGAGGAACCGTATGATTCCAGTACCTATATAATGCACATTTGTCAGAGACATTGTTGCTTACGGCCACACCACCCTGAATAAGCCCGACCTCGTCTGATCTCGGACGCCAAACAGGGTTGTACCTGGTTAGTACTTGGATGGGAGACAGCTTGGGAACACCAGGTGCTGTAAGCTTTTTCTCTTCTCTCTACCACCTGCAAGTCTTTTGTTGCAACGTCTGATCACCCTGTGACACGTGAAGAAGTTGGTCATCTTCAGCTGCTGCTGCTTTGTTGATAGACACGAGGTGATCTGAGAGTCTCATTTTCAGCTGAAGAGAATAATCACATCAAGGAGGAAGATGAACCCACTACAAGTCAGCCTTTTTCGGCAATTATCTGGTTACACAGAGGAAGTGTATGATCCCAGTACCTATATAATGCACACTTGTCACCGATATTGTTGCTTACGGCCACACCACCCTGAATAAGCCCGACCTCGTCTGATCTCGGAAGCCAAGCAGGGTTGGGCCTGGTTAGGACTTGAATGGGAGACCGCTTGGGAATACCAGGTGCTGTAAGCTTTTTCTCTTCTCTATACCACCTGCATGTCTTTTGTTGCAACGTCTGATCACCCTGTTACACATGAGGAAGTTGGTCATCTTCAGCTTCTGCTGCTTTGTTGGCAGACACGAAGTGATCTGAGAGTCTCAGTTTCAGCTGAAGAGAATAATCACATCAGGGAAGAAGATGTGCCCACTACAAGTCAGCCTTTCTCTGCAATTATCTGGTTACATAGAAGAAGTGTATGATTCCAGTACCTATATAATGCACATTTGTCACAGCTATTGTTGCTTACGGCCGCACCACCCTGAATATGCCTGACCTCGTCTGATCTTGGAAGAAAAGCAGGGTTGGGCCTGGTTAGTACTTGGATGGGAGACCACTTCGGAATACCAGGTGATGTAAGCTTCTTCTCTTCTCTCTACCACCTGCATGTCTTTTGTTGCAACGTCTGATCACCCTGTGACACATGAGGAAGTTGGTCATCTTCAGCTTCTGCTGCTTTGTTGGCAGACACGAAGTGATCTGAGAGTCTCAGTTTCAGCTGAAGAGAATGATCACATCAGAGAAGATTATATGCCCGCTACACATCAGCCTTTCTCGGCAATTATCTGGTTGCATAGAGGAACCGTATGCTTCCAGTACCTATATAATGCACATTTGTCAGAGACATTGTTGCTTACGGCCACACCACCCTGAACATGCCCGACCTCGTATGATCTCGGAAGCCAAGCAGGGTTGAGCCTGCTTAGTGCTTGGATGGGAGACTGCTTGGGAATACCAGGTGCTGTAAGCTTCTTCTCTTCTCTCTACCACCTGCATGTCTTTTGTTGCAACGTCTGATCACCCTGTGACACATGAGGAAGTTGGTCATCTTCAGCTGCTGCTGCTTTGTTGGCAGACACAAAGTGATCTGAGAGTCTCAGTTTCAGCTACAGAGAATAATCACGTCAGGGAAGAAGATGTGCCCACTACAAGTCAGCCTTTCTCTGCAATTATCTGGTTACATAGAAGAAGTGTATGATTCCAGTACCTATATAATGCACATTTGTCACAGCTATTGTTGCTTACGGCCGCACCACCCTGAATATGCCTGACCTCGTCTGATCTTGGAAGAAAAGCAGGGTTGGGCCTGGTTAGTACTTGGATGGTGGACTATCTGGGAATACCAGGTGCTGTAAGCTTCTTCTCTTCTCTCTACCACCTGCATGTCTTTTGTTGCAACGTCTGATCACCCTGTGACACATGAGGAAGTTGGTCATCTTCAGCTGCTGCTGCTTTGTTGGCAGACACAAAGTGATCTGAGAGTCTCAGTTTCAGCTACAGAGAATAATCACGTCAGGGAAGAAGATGTGCCCACTACAAGTCAGCCTTTCTCTGCAATTATCTGGTTACATAGAAGAAGTGTATGATTCCAGTACCTATATAATGCACATTTGACACAGCTATTGTTGCTTACGGCCGCACCACCCTGAATATGCCTGACCTCGTCTGATCTTGGAAGAAAAGCAGGGTTGGGCCTGGTTAGTACTTGGATGGTGGACTATCTGGGAATACCAGGTGCTGTAAGCTGATTCTCTTCTCTCTACCACCTGCATGTCTTTTGTTGCAACGTCTGATCACCCTGTGACACATGAGGAAGTTGGTCATCTTCAGCAGCTGCTGCTGCTTTGTTGGCAGACACGAAGTGATCTGAGAGTCTCAGTTTCAGCTGCAGAGAATGATCACATCAGGGAAGAAGAAGTGCCCATAACAAGTGAGCCTTTCTCGGAAATGATCTGGTTGCATAGAGGAACCGTATGATTCCAGTACCTATATAATGCACATTTGTCAGAGACATTGTTGCTTACGGCCACACCACCCTGAACATACCCGACCTCGTCTGATCTCGGAAGCCAAGGAGGGTTGGGCGTGGTTAGTACTTGGATGGAAGACCTCTTGGGAATACCAGGTGCTGTAAGCTTTTTCTTTTCTCTCGACCACCTGCATGTCTTTTGTTGCAACGTCTGATCACCCTGTGACACATGAGGAAGGTGGTCATCTTCAGCTTCTGCTGCTTTGTTGGCAGACACGAAGTGATCTGAGAGTCTCAGTTTCAGCTGCAGAGAATGATCACATGAGGGAAGAAGATTTGCCCACTACAAGTCAGCCTTTCTCGGCAATTATCTGGTTACATAGAGGAACCGTATGATTCCAGTACCTATATAATGCACATTTGTCACAGACATTGTTGCTTACGGCCACACCACCCTGAACATGCCCGACCTCGTCTGATCTCGGTAGCCAAGGAGGGTTGGGCCTGGTTAGTACTTGGATGGGAGACCACTTGGGAATACCAGGAGCTGTAAGCTTTTTGTCTTCTCTCGACCACCTGCATGTCTTTTGTTGCAACGTCTGATCACCCTGTGACACATGAGGAAGTTGGTCATCTTCAGCTGCTGCTGCTTTGTTGGCAGACACGAAGTGATCTGAGAGTCTCAGTTTCAGCTGCAGAGAATGATCACATCAGGGAAGAAGATGTGC
This sequence comes from Leuresthes tenuis, assembly GCF_036924035.1. Lineage (NCBI taxonomy): Eukaryota > Metazoa > Chordata > Actinopteri > Atheriniformes > Atherinopsidae > Leuresthes > Leuresthes tenuis. The sequence continues at coordinate 42,612,523 of NW_027325355.1, read as the reverse complement.
CCATAACAAGTCAGCCTTTCTCTGCAATTATCTGGTTACATAGAGGAATTGTATGATTCCAGTACCTATATAATGCACATTTGTCACAGAAATTGTTCCTTACGGCCACACCACCCTGAATAAGCCCGACCTCGTCTGATCTCGGAAGCCAAGGAGGGTTGGGCCTGGTTAGTACTTTAATGGGAGACTGCTTGGGAATACCAGGTGCTGTAAGCGTTTTCTCTTCTCTCTACAACCTGCATGTCTTTTGTTGCAACGTCTGATCACCCTGTGACACATGAGGAAGTTGGCCATCTTCAGCTGCTGCTGCTTTGTTGGAAGACACGAAGTGATCTGAGAGTCTCAGTTTCAACTGAAGAGAATAATCACGTCAGGGAAGAAGATGTGCCCACTACACATCAGCCTTTCTCAGCAATTATCTGGTTACATAGAGGAACCGTATGATTCCTGTACTTATATAATGCACTTTTGTCAGACACATTGTTGCTTACGGCCACACCACCCTGAACATACCCGACCTCGTCTGATCTCGGAAGCCAAGCAGGGTTGAACCTGCTTAGTACTTGGATGGGAGACTGCTTGGGAATACCAGGTGCTGTAAGCGTTTTCTCTTCTCTCTACAACCTGCATGTCTTTTGTTGCAACGTCTGATCACCCTGTGACACATGAGGAAGTTGGTCATCTTCAGCTGCTGCTGCTTTGTTGGCAGACACAAAGTGATCTGAGAGTCTCAGTTTCAGCTACAGAGAATAATCACGTCAGGGAAGAAGATGTGCCCACTACAAGTCAGCCTTTCTCTGCAATTATCTGGTTACATAGAAGAAGTGTATGATTCCAGTACCTATATAATGCACATTTGTCACAGCTATTGTTGCTTACGGCCGCACCACCCTGAATATGCCTGACCTCGTCTGATCTTGGAAGAAAAGCAGGGTTGGGCCTGGTTAGTGCTTGGATGGTGGACTATCTGGGAATACCAGGTGCTGTAAGCTTCTTCTCTTCTCTCTACCACCTGCATGTCTTTTGTTGCAACGTCTGATCACCCTGTGACACATGAGGAAGTTGGTCATCTTCAGCTGCTGCTGCTTTGTTGGCAGACACAAAGTGATCTGAGAGTCTCAGTTTCAGCTACAGAGAATAATCACGTCAGGGAAGAAGATGTGCCCACTACAAGTCAGCCTTTCTCTGCAATTATCTGGTTACATAGAAGAAGTGTATGATTCCAGTACCTATATAATGCACATTTGACACAGCTATTGTTGCTTACGGCCGCACCACCCTGAATATGCCTGACCTCGTCTGATCTTGGAAGAAAAGCAGGGTTGGGCCTGGTTAGTACTTGGATGGTGGACTATCTGGGAATACCAGGTGCTGTAAGCTGATTCTCTTCTCTCTACCACCTCCATGTCTTTTGTTGCAACGTCTGATCACCCTGTGACACATGAGGAAGTTGGTCATCTTCAGCTGCTGCTGCTTTGTTGGCAGACACAAAGTGATCTGAGAGTCTCAGTTTCAGCTGCAGAGAATAATCACGTCAGGGAAGAAGATGTGCCCACTACACATCAGCCTTTCTCGGAAATGATCTGGTTGCATAGAGGAACCGTATGATTCCAGTACCTATATAATGCACATTTGTCAGAGACATTGTTGCTTACGGCCACACCACCCTGAACATACCCGACCTCGTCTGATCTCGGAAGCCAAGGAGGGTTGGGCGTGGTTAGTACTTGGATGGAAGACCTCTTGGGAATACCAGGTGCTGTAAGCTTTTTCTTTTCTCTCGACCACCTGCATGTCTTTTGTTGCAACGTCTGATCACCCTGTGACACATGAGGAAGGTGGTCATCTTCAGCTTCTGCTGCTTTGTTGGCAGACACGAAGTGATCTGAGAGTCTCAGTTTCAGCTGCAGAGAATGATCACATGAGGGAAGAAGATTTGCCCACTACAAGTCAGCCTTTCTCGGCAATTATCTGGTTACATAGAGGAACCGTATGATTCCAGTACCTATATAATGCACATTTGTCACAGACATTGTTGCTTACGGCCACACCACCCTGAACATGCCCGACCTCGTCTGATCTCGGTAGCCAAGGAGGGTTGGGCCTGGTTAGTACTTGGATGGGAGACCACTTGGGAATACCAGGAGCTGTAAGCTTTTTGTCTTCTCTCGACCACCTGCATGTCTTTTGTTGCAACGTCTGATCACCCTGTGACACATGAGGAAGTTGGTCATCTTCAGCTGCTGCTGCTTTGTTGGCAGACACGAAGTGATCTGAGAGTCTCAGTTTCAGCTGCAGAGAATGATCACATCAGGGAAGAAGATGTGCCCATAACAAGTCAGCCTTTCTCTGCAATTATCTGGTTACATAGAGGAATTGTATGATTCCAGTACCTATATAATGCACATTTGTCACAGAAATTGTTCCTTACGGCCACACCACCCTGAATAAGCCCGACCTCGTCTGATCTCGGAAGCCAAGGAGGGTTGGGCCTGGTTAGTACTTTAATGGGAGACTGCTTGGGAATACCAGGTGCTGTAAGCGTTTTCTCTTCTCTCTACAACCTGCATGTCTTTTGTTGCAACGTCTGATCACCCTGTGACACATGAGGAAGTTGGCCATCTTCAGCTGCTGCTGCTTTGTTGGAAGACACGAAGTGATCTGAGAGTCTCAGTTTCAACTGAAGAGAATAATCACGTCAGGGAAGAAGATGTGCCCACTACACATCAGCCTTTCTCAGCAATTATCTGGTTACATAGAGGAACCGTATGATTCCTGTACTTATATAATGCACTTTTGTCAGACACATTGTTGCTTACGGCCACACCACCCTGAACATACCCGACCTCGTCTGATCTCGGAAGCCAAGCAGGGTTGAACCTGCTTAGTACTTGGATGGGAGACTGCTTGGGAATACCAGGTGCTGTAAGCGTTTTCTCTTCTCTCTACAACCTGCATGTCTTTTGTTGCAACGTCTGATCACCCTGTGACACATGAGGAAGTTGGTCATCTTCAGCTGCTGCTGCTTTGTTGGCTGACACAAAGTGATCTGAGAGTCTCAGTTTCGGTTGCAGAGAATGATCACATCAGAGAAGATGATTTGCCCGCTACACATCAGCCTTTCTCGGCAATTATCTGGTTGCATAGAGGAACCGTATGATTCCAATACCTATATAATGCACATTTGTCAGAGACATTGTTGCTTACGGCCACACCACCTTGAATAAGCCCGACCTCGTCTGATCTCGGACACCAAGAAGGTTGTACCTGGTTAGTACTTGGATGGGAGACAGCTTGGGAATACCAGGTGCTGTAAGCTTTTTCTCTTCTCTCTACCACCTGCATGTCTTTTGTTGCAACGTCTGATCACCCTGTGACACGTGAAGAAGTTGGTCATCTTCAGCTGCTGCTGCTTTGTTGATAGACACGAGGTGATCTGAGAGTCTCAGTTTCAGCTGAAGAGAATAATCACATCAAGGAGGAAGATGATGTGCCCACTACAAGTCAGCCTTTTTCGGCAATTATCTGGTTACACAGAGGAAGTGTATGATTCCAGTACCTATATAATGCACATTTGTCACCGATATTGTTGCTTACGGCCGCACCACCCTGAATATACCTGACCTCGTCTGATCTTGGAAGAAAAGCAGGGTTGGGCCTCGTTAGTATTTGGATGGGAGACCACTTCGGAATACGAGGTGCTGTAAGCTTTTTCTCTTCTCTGTACCACCTGCATGTCTTTTGTTGCAACGTCTGATCACCCTGTGACACATGAGGAAGTTGGTCATCTTCAGCTTCTGCTGCTTTGTTGGCAGACACAAAGTGATCTGAGAGTCTCAGTTTCAGCTCGAGAGAATAATCACGTCAGGGAAGAAGATGTGCCCACTACTTATCAGCTTTTCTCGGCAATTATCTGGTTACATAGAGGAACTGTATGATTCCAGTACCTATATAATGCACATTTGTCACAGTTATGGTTGCTTACGGCCACACCACCCTGAATATGCCTGACCACGTCTGATCTCGGAAGCCAAGCAGGTTTGGGCCTGGTTAGTACTTGGATGGTAGAATATCTGGGAATACCAGGTGCTGTAAGCTGATTCTCTTCTCTCTACCACCTGCATGTCTTTTGTTGCAACGTCTGATCACCCTGTGACACATGAGGAAGTTGGTCATCTTCAGCTGCTGCTGCTGTGTTGGCAGACACAAAGTGATCTGAGAGTCTCAGTTTCAGCTGCAGAGAATAATCACGTCAGGGCAGAAGATGTGCCCACTACACATCAGCCTTTCTCGGAAATGATCTGGTTGCATAGAGGAACCGTATGATTCCAGTACCTATATAATGCACATTTGTCAGAGACATTGTTGCTTACGGCCACACCACCCTGAACATGCCCGACCTCGTCTGATCTCGGTAGCCAAGGAGGGTTGGGCCTGGTTAGTACTTAAATGGGAGACCGCTTGGGAATACCAGGAGCTGTAAGCTTTTTGTCTTCTCTCGACCACCTGCATGTCTTTTGTTGCAACGTCTGATCACCCTGTGACACATGAGGAAGTTGGTCATCTTCAGCTGCTGCTGCTTTGTTGGCAGACACGAAGTGATCTGAGAGTCTCAGTTTCAGCTGCAGAGAATAATCACATCAGGGAAGAAGATGTGCCCATAACAAGTCAGCCTTTCTCTGCAATTATCTGGTTACATAGAGGAATTGTATGATTCCAGTACCTATATAATGCACATTTGTCACAGAAATTGTTCCTTACGGCCACACCACCCTGAATAAGCCCGACCTCGTCTGATCTCGGAAGCCAAGGAGGGTTGGGCCTGGTTAGTACTTTAATGGGAGACTGCTTGGGAATACCAGGTGCTGTAAGCGTTTTGTCTTCTCTCGACCACCTGCATGTCTTTTGTTGCAACGTCTGATCACCCTGTGACACATGAGGAAGTTGGCCATCTTCAGCTGCTGCTGCTTTGTTGGAAGACACGAAGTGATCTGAGAGTCTCAGTTTCAACTGAAGAGAATAATCACGTCAGGGAAGAAGATGTGCCGACTACACATCAGCCTTTCTCAGCAATTATCTGGTTACATAGAGGAACCGTATGATTCCTGTACTTATATAATGCACTTTTGTCAGACCCATTGTTGCTTACGGCCACACCACCCTGAACATACCCGACCTCGTCTGATCTTGGAAGCCAAGCAGGGTTGAACCTGCTTAGTACTTGGATGGGAGACTGCTTGGGAATACCAGGTGCTGTAAGCATTTTCTCTTCTCTCTACAACCTGCATGTCTTTTGTTGCAACGTCTGATCACCCTGTGACACATGAGGAAGTTGGTCATCTTCAGCTGCTGCTGCTTTGTTGGCTGACACAAAGTGATCTGAGAGTCTCAGTTTCAGTTGCAGAGAATGATCACATCAGAGAAGATGATTTGCCCGCTACACATCAGCCTTTCTCGGCCATTATCTGGTTGCATAGAGGAACCGTATGATTCCAGTACCTATATAATGCACATTTGTCAGAGACATTGTTGCTTACGGCCACACCACCCTGAATAAGCCCGACCTCGTCTGATCTCGGACACCAAGAAGGTTGTACCTGGTTAGTACTTGGATGGGAGACAGCTTGGGAATACCAGGTGCTGTAAGCTTTTTCTCTTCTCTCTACCATCTGCATGTCTTTTGTTGCAACGTCTGATCACCCTGTGACACGTGAAGAAGTTGGTCATCTTCAGCTGCTGCTGCTTTGTTGATAGACACGAGGTGATCTGAGAGTCTCAGTTTCAGCTGAAGAGAATAATCACATCAAGGAGGAAGATGAACCAACTACAAGTCAGCCTTTTCCGGCAATTATCTGGTTACACAGAGGAAGTGTATGATTCCAGTACCTATATAATGCACATTTGTCACCGATATTGTTGCTTACGGCCGCACCACCCTGAATATACCTGACCTCGTCTGATCTTGGAAGAAAAGCAGGGTTGGGCCTGGTTAGTACCTGGATGGGAGACCACTTGGGAATACCAGGTGCTGTAAGCTTTTTCTCTTCTCTCTACCACCTGCATGTCTTTTGTTGCAACGTCTGATCACCCTGTGACACATGAGGAAGTTGGTCATCTTCAGCTGCTGCTGTTTTGTTGGCTGACACGAAGTGATCTGAGAGCCTCAGTTTCAGTTGCAGAGAATGATCACATCAGAGAAGATGATATGCCCGCTACACATCAGCCTTTCTCGGCAATTATCTGGTTGCATAGAGGAACCGTATGATTCCAGTACCTATATAATGCACATTTGTCAGAGACATTGTTGCTTACGGCCACACAACCCTGAACATGCCCGACCTAGTCTGATCTCGGAAGCCAAGCACAGTTGGGCCTGGTTTGTACTTGGATGGAAGACCTCTTGGGAATACGAGGTGCTGTAAGCTTTTTCTCTTCTCTGTACCACCTGCATGTCTTTTGTTGCAACGTCTGATCACCCTGTGACACATGAGGAAGTTGGTCATCTTCAGCTTCTGCTGCTTTGTTGGCAGACACAAAGTGATCTGAGAGTCTCAGTTTCAGCTCGAGAGAATAATCACGTCAGGGAAGAAGATGTGCCCACTACTTATCAGCTTTTCTCGGCAATTATCTGGTTACATAGAGGAACTGTATGATTCCAGTACCTATATAATGCACATTTGTCACAGAGATTGTCGCTTACGGCCACACCACCCTGAATATAATATGCCCGACCTCGTCTGATCTCGGAAGCCAAGCAGGATTGTGCCTGGTTAGTACTTGGGTGGGAGACTGCTTGGGAATACCAGGTGCTGTAAGCTTTTTCTCTTCTCTCTACCACCTGCATGTCTTTTGTTGCAACGTCTGATCACCCTGTGACACATGAGGAAGTTGGTCATCTTCAGCTGCTGCTGCTGTGTTGGCAGACACAAAGTGATCTGAGAGTCTCAGTTTCAGCTGCAGAGAATAATCACGTCAGGGAAGAAGATGTGCCCACTACACATCAGCCTTTCTCGGAAATGATCTGGTTGCATAGAGGAACCGTATGATTCCAGTACCTATATAATGCACATTTGTCAGAGACATTGTTGCTTACGGCCACACCACCCTGAACATACCCGACCTCGTCTGATCTCGGAAGCCAAGGAGGGTTGGGCGTGGTTAGTACTTGGATGGTAGACTGCTTGGGAACACCAGGTGCTGTAAGCTTTTTCTCTTCTCTCGACCACCTGCATGTCTTTTGTTGCAACGTCTGATCACCCTGTGACACATGAGGAAGGTGGTCATCTTCAGCTGCTGCTGCTTTGTTGGCAGACACGAAGTGATCTGAGAGTCTCAGTTTCAGCTGCAGAGAATGATCACATGAGGGAAGAAGATTTGCCCACTACAAGTCAGCCTTTCTCGGCAATTATCTGGTTACATAGAGGAACCGTATGAATCCAGTACCTATATAATGCACATTTGTCACAGACATTGTTGCTTACGGCCACACCACCCTGAACATGCCCGACCTCGTCTGATCTCGGTAGCCAAGGAGGGTTGGGCCTGGTTAGTACTTAAATGGGAGACCGCTTGGGAATACCAGGAGCTGTAAGCTTTTTGTCTTCTCTCGACCACCTGCATGTCTTTTGTTGCAACGTCTGATCACCCTGTGACACATGAGGAAGTTGGTCATCTTCAGCTGCTGCTGCTTTGTTGGCAGACACGAAGTGATCTGAGAGTCTCAGTTTCAGCTGCAGAGAATAATCACATCAGGGAAGAAGATGTGCCCATAACAAGTCAGCCTTTCTCTGCAATTATCTGGTTACATAGAGGAATTGTATGATTCCAGTACCTATATAATGCACATTTGTCACAGAAATTGTTCCTTACGGCCACACAACCCTGAACATGCCCGACCTAGTCTGATCTCGGAAGCCAAGCACAGTTGGGCCTGGTTTGTACTTGGATGGAAGACCTCTTGGGAATACGAGGTGCTGTAAGCTTTTTCTCTTCTCTGTACCACCTGCATGTCTTTTGTTGCAACGTCTGATCACCCTGTGACACATGAGGAAGTTGGTCATCTTCAGCTTCTGCTGCTTTGTTGGCAGACACAAAGTGATCTGAGAGTCTCAGTTTCAGCTCGAGAGAATAATCACGTCAGGGAAGAAGATGTGCCCACTACTTATCAGCTTTTCTCGGCAATTATCTGGCTACATAGAGGAACTGTATGATTCCATTACCTATATAATGCACATTTGTCACAGTTATGGTTGCTTACGGCCACACCACCCTGAATATGCCCGACCACGTCTGATCTCGGAAGCCAAGCAGGTTTGGGCCTGGTTAGTACTTGGATGGTAGACTGTCTGGGAATACCAGGTGCTGTAAGCTTTTTCTCTTCTCTCTACCACCTGCATGTCTTTTGTTGCAACGTCTGATCACCCTGTGACACATGAGGAAGGTGGTCATCTTCAGCTGCTGCTGCTTTGTTGGCAGACACGAAGTGATCTGAGAGTCTCAGTTTCAGCTGCAGAGAATGATCACATGAGGGAAGAAGATTTGCCCACTACAAGTCAGCCTTTCTCGGCAATTATCTGGTTACATAGAGGAACCGTATGAATCCAGTACCTATATAATGCACATTTGTCACAGACATTGTTGCTTACGGCCACACCACCCTGAACATGCCCGACCTCGTCTGATCTCGGTAGCCAAGGAGGGTTGGGCCTGGTTAGTACTTAAATGGGAGACCGCTTGGGAATACGAGGTGCTGTAAGCTTTTTCTCTTCTCTGTACCACCTGCATGTCTTTTGTTGCAACGTCTGATCACCCTGTGACACATGAGGAAGTTGGCCATCTTCAGCTGCTGCTGCTTTGTTGGAAGACACGAAGTGATCTGAGAGTCTCAGTTTCAACTGAAGAGAATAATCACGTCAGGGAAGAAGATGTGCCCACTACACATCAGCCTTTCTCAGCAATTATCTGGTTACATAGAGGAACCGTATGATTCCTGTAGTTATATAATGCACTTTTGGCAGACCCATTGTTGCTTACGGCCACACCACCCTGAACATACCCGACCTCGTCTGATCTTGGAAGCCAAGCAGGGTTGAACCTGCTTAGTACTTGGATGGGAGACTGCTTGGGAATACCAGGTGCTGTAAGCATTTTCTCTTCTCTCTACAACCTGCATGTCTTTTGTTGCAACGTCTGATCACCCTGTGACACATGAGGAAGTTGGTCATCTTCAGCTGCTGCTGCTTTGTTGGCTGACACAAAGTGATCTGAGAGTCTCAGTTTCAGTTGCAGAGAATGATCACATCAGAGAAGATGATTTGCCCGCTACACATCAGCCTTTCTCGGCCATTATCTGGTTGCATAGAGGAACCGTATGATTCCAGTACCTATATAATGCACATTTGTCAGAGACATTGTTGCTTACGGCCACACCACCCTGAATAAGCCCGACCTCGTCTGATCTCGGACACCAAGAAGGTTGTACCTGGTTAGTACTTGGATGGGAGACAGCTTGGGAATACCAGGTGCTGTAAGCTTTTTCTCTTCTCTCTACCACCTGCATGTCTTTTGTTGCAACGTCTGATCACCCTGTGACACGTGAAGAAGTTGGTCATCTTCAGCTGCTGCTGCTTTGTTGATAGACACGAGGTGATCTGAGAGTCTCAGTTTCAGCTGAAGAGAATAATCACATCAAGGAGGAAGATGAACCAACTACAAGTCAGCCTTTTTCGGCAATTATCTGGTTACACAGAGGAAGTGTATGATTCCAGTACCTATATAATGCACATTTGTCACCGATATTGTTGCTTACGGCCGCACCACCCTGAATATACCTGACCTCGTCTGATCTTGGAAGAAAAGCAGGGTTGGGCCTGGTTAGTACTTGGATGGGAGACCACTTCGTAATACCAGGTGCTGTAAGCTTTTTCTCTTCTCTCTACCACCTGCATGTCTTTTGTTGCAACGTCTGATCACCCTGTGACACATGAGGAAGTTGGTCATCTTCAGCTGCTGCTGCTTTGTTGGCTGACACGAAGTGATCTGAGAGCCTCAGTTTCAGTTGCAGAGAATGATCACATCAGAGAAGATGATATGCCCGCTACACATCAGCCTTTCTCGGCAATTATCTGGTTGCATAGAGGAACCGTATGATTCCAGTACCTATATAATGCACATTTGTCAGAGACATTGTTGCTTATGGCCACACAACCCTGAACATGCCCGACCTAGTCTGATCTCGGAAGCCAAGCACAGTTGGGCCTGGTTTGTACTTGGATGGAAGACCTCTTGGGAATACGAGGTGCTGTAAGCTTTTTCTCTTCTCTGTACCACCTGCATGTCTTTTGTTGCAACGTCTGATCACCCTGTGACACATGAGGAAGTTGGTCATCTTCAGCTTCTGCTGCTTTGTTGGCAGACACAAAGTGATCTGAGAGTCTCAGTTTCAGCTCGAGAGAATAATCACGTCAGGGAAGAAGATGTGCCCACTACTTATCAGCTTTTCTCGGCAATTATCTGGTTACATAGAGGAACTGTATGATTCCAGTACCTATATAATGCACATTTGTCACAGTTATGGTTGCTTACGGCCACACCACCCTGAATATGCCCGACCACGTCTGATCTCGGAAGCCAAGCAGGTTTGGGCCTGGTTAGTACTTGGATGGTAGACTGTCTGGGAATACCAGGTGCTGTAAGCTTTTTCTCTTCTCTCTACCACCTGCATGTCTTTTGTTGCAACGTCTGATCACCCTGTGACACATGAGGAAGTTGGTCATCTTCAGCTGCTGCTGCTGTGTTGGCAGACACAAAGTGATCTGAGAGTCTCAGTTTCAGCTGCAGAGAATAATCACGTCAGGGAAGAAGATGTGCCCACTACACATCAGCCTTTCTCGGAAATGATCTGGTTGCATAGAGGAACCGTATGATTCCAGTACCTATATAATGCACATTTGTCAGAGACATTGTTGCTTACGGCCACACCACCCTGAACATACCCGACCTCGTCTGATCTCGGAAGCCAAGGAGGGTTGGGCGTGGTTAGTACTTGGATGGAAGACCGCTTGGGAATACCATGTGCTGTAAGCGTTTTCTCTTCTCTCTACAACCTGCATGTCTTTTGTTGCAACATCTGATCACCCTGTGACACATGAGGAAGTTGGTCATCTTCAGCTGCTGCTGCTTTGTTGGCTGACACAAAGTGATCTGAGAGTCTCAGTTTCAGTTGCAGAGAATGATCACATCAGAGAAGATGATTTGCCCGCTACACATCAGCCTTTCTCGGCAATTATCTGGTTGCATAGAGGAACCGTATGATTCCAGTACCTATATAATGCACATTTGTCAGAGACATTGTTGCTTACGGCCACACCACCCTGAATAAGCCCGACCTCGTCTGATCTCGGACACCAAGAAGGTTTTACCTGGTTAGTACTTGGATGGGAGACAGCTTGGGAATACCAGGTGCTGTAAGCTTTTTCTCTTCTCTCTACCACCTGCATGTCTTTTGTTGCAACATCTGATCACCCTGTGACACATGAGGAAGTTGGTCATCTTCAGCTTCTGCTGCTTTGTTGGCAGACACGAAGTGATCTGAGAGTCTCAGTTTCAGCTGAAGAGAATAATCACATCAGGGAAGAAGATGTGCCCACTACAAGTCAGCCTTTCTCTGCAATTATCTGGTTACATAGAAGAAGTGTATGATTCCAGTACGTATATAATGCACATTTGTCACAGCTATTGTTGCTTACGGCCGCACCACCCTGAATATGCCCGACCTCGTCTGATCTTGGAAGCCAAGGAGGGTTGGGCGTGGTTAGTACTTGGATGGAAGACCTCTTGGGAATACCAGGTGCTGTAAGCTTTTTCTCTTCTCTCTACCACCTGCATGTCTTTTGTTGCAACGTCTGATCACCCTGTGACACATGAGGAAGTTGGTCATCTTCAGCTGCTGCTGCTTTGTTGGCTGACACGAAGTGATCTGAGAGTCTCAGTTTCAGTTGCAGAGAATGATCACATCAGAGAAGATGATATGCCCGCTACACATCAGCCTTTCTCTGCAATTATCTGGGTGCATAGAGGAACCGTATGATTCCAGTACCTATATAATGCACATTTGTCAGAGACATTGTTGCTTACGGCCACACAACCCTGAACATGCCCGACCTCGTCTGATCTCGGAAACCAAGCAGGGTTGGGCATGGTTTGTACTTGGATGGAAGACCTCTTGGGAATACCAGGTGCTTTAAGCTTTTTCTCTTCTCTCTACCACCTGCATGTCTTTTGTTGCAATGTCTGATCACCCTGTGACACATGAGGAAGTTGGTCATCTTCAGCTTCTGCTGCTTTGTTGGCAGACACAAAGTGATCTGAGAGTCTCACTTTCAGCTCGAGAGAATAATCACGTCAGGGAAGAAGATGTGCCCACTACTTATCAGCTTTTCTCTGCAATTATCTGGTTACATAGAGGAACTGTATGATTCCAGTACCTATATAATGCACATTTGTCACAGTTATGGTTGCTTACGGCCACACCACCCTGAATATGCCCGACCTCGTCTGATCTCAGAAGCCAAGCAGGTTTGGGCCTGGTTAGTACTTGGATGGTAGACTGTCTGGGAATACCAGGTGCTGTAAGCTTTTTCTCTTCTCTCTACCACCTGCATGTCTTTTGTTGCAACGTCTGATCACCCTGTGACACATGAGGAAGTTGGTCATCTTCAGCTGCTGCTGCTTTGTTGGCAGACACAAAGTGATCTGAGAGTCTCAGTTTCAGCTGCAGAGAATAATCACGTCAGGGAAGAAGATGTGCCCAGTACACATCAGCCTTTCTCGGAAATTAACTGGTTGCATAGAGGAACCGTATGATTCCAGTACCTATATAATGCACATTTGTCAGAGACATTGTTGCTTACGGCCACACCACCCTGAACATGCCCGACCTCGTCTGATCTCGGAAGCCAAGGAGGGTTGGGCCTGGTTAGTACTTGGATGGAAGACCTCTTGGGAATACCAGGTGCTTTAAGCTTTTTCTCTTCTCTCTACCACCTGCATGTCTTTTGTTGCAACGTCTGATCACCCTGTGACACATGAGGAAGTTGGTCATCTTCAGCAGCTGCTGCTGCTTTGTTGGCAGACACGAAGTGATCTGAGAGTCTCAGTTTCAGCTGCAGAGAATGATCACATCAGGGAAGAAGAAGTGCCCATAACAAGTGAGCCTTTCTCGGAAATGATCTGGTTGCATAGAGGAACCGTATGATTCCAGTACCTATATAATGCACATTTGTCAGAGACATTGTTGCTTACGGCCACACCACCCTGAACATACCCGACCTCGTCTGATCTCGGAAGCCAAGGAGGGTTGGGCGTGGTTAGTACTTGGATGGTAGACTGCTTGGGAACACCAGGTGCTGTAAGCTTTTTCTCTTCTCTCGACCACCTGCATGTCTTTTGTTGCAACGTCTGATCACCCTGTGACACATGAGGAAGGTGGTCATCTTCAGCTGCTGCTGCTTTGTTGGCAGACACGAAGTGATCTGAGAGTCTCAGTTTCAGCTGCAGAGAATGATCACATGAGGGAAGAAGATTTGCCCACTACAAGTCAGCCTTTCTCGGCAATTATCTGGTTACATAGAGGAACCGTATGAATCCAGTACCTATATAATGCACATTTGTCACAGACATTGTTGCTTACGGCCACACCACCCTGAACATGCCCGACCTCGTCTGATCTCGGTAGCCAAGGAGGGTTGGGCCTGGTTAGTACTTAAATGGGAGACCGCTTGGGAATACCAGGAGCTGTAAGCTTTTTGTCTTCTCTCGACCACCTGCATGTCTTTTGTTGCAACGTCTGATCACCCTGTGACACATGAGGAAGTTGGTCATCTTCAGCTGCTGCTGCTTTGTTGGCAGACACGAAGTGATCTGAGAGTCTCAGTTTCAGCTGCAGAGAATAATCACATCAGGGAAGAAGATGTGCCCATAACAAGTCAGCCTTTCTCTGCAATTATCTGGTTACATAGAGGAATTGTATGATTCCAGTACCTATATAATGCACATTTGTCACAGAAATTGTTCCTTACGGCCACACAACCCTGAACATGCCCGACCTAGTCTGATCTCGGAAGCCAAGCACAGTTGGGCCTGGTTTGTACTTGGATGGAAGACCTCTTGGGAATACGAGGTGCTGTAAGCTTTTTCTCTTCTCTGTACCACCTGCATGTCTTTTGTTGCAACGTCTGATCACCCTGTGACACATGAGGAAGTTGGTCATCTTCAGCTTCTGCTGCTTTGTTGGCAGACACAAAGTGATCTGAGAGTCTCAGTTTCAGCTCGAGAGAATAATCACGTCAGGGAAGAAGATGTGCCCACTACTTATCAGCTTTTCTCGGCAATTATCTGGCTACATAGAGGAACTGTATGATTCCATTACCTATATAATGCACATTTGTCACAGTTATGGTTGCTTACGGCCACACCACCCTGAATATGCCCGACCACGTCTGATCTCGGAAGCCAAGCAGGTTTGGGCCTGGTTAGTACTTGGATGGTAGACTGTCTGGGAATACCAGGTGCTGTAAGCTTTTTCTCTTCTCTCTACCACCTGCATGTCTTTTGTTGCAACGTCTGATCACCCTGTGACACATGAGGAAGGTGGTCATCTTCAGCTGCTGCTGCTTTGTTGGCAGACACGAAGTGATCTGAGAGTCTCAGTTTCAGCTGCAGAGAATGATCACATGAGGGAAGAAGATTTGCCCACTACAAGTCCGCCTTTCTCGGCAATTATCTGGTTACATAGAGGAACCGTATGAATCCAGTACCTATATAATGCACATTTGTCACAGACATTGTTGCTTACGGCCACACCACCCTGAACATGCCCGACCTCGTCTGATCTCGGTAGCCAAGGAGGGTTGGGCCTGGTTAGTACTTAAATGGGAGACCGCTTGGGAATACGAGGTGCTGTAAGCTTTTTCTCTTCTCTGTACCACCTGCATGTCTTTTGTTGCAACGTCTGATCACCCTGTGACACATGAGGAAGTTGGCCATCTTCAGCTGCTGCTGCTTTGTTGGAAGACACGAAGTGATCTGAGAGTCTCAGTTTCAACTGAAGAGAATAATCACGTCAGGGAAGAAGATGTGCCCACTACACATCAGCCTTTCTCAGCAATTATCTGGTTACATAGAGGAACCGTATGATTCCTGTAGTTATATAATGCACTTTTGTCAGACCCATTGTTGCTTACGGCCACACCACCCTGAACATACCCGACCTCGTCTGATCTTGGAAGCCAAGCAGGGTTGAACCTGCTTAGTACTTGGATGGGAGACTGCTTGGGAATACCAGGTGCTGTAAGCATTTTCTCTTCTCTCTACAACCTGCATGTCTTTTGTTGCAACGTCTGATCACCCTGTGACACATGAGGAAGTTGGTCATCTTCAGCTGCTGCTGCTTTGTTGGCTGACACAAAGTGATCTGAGAGTCTCAGTTTCAGTTGCAGAGAATGATCACATCAGAGAAGATGATTTGCCCGCTACACATCAGCCTTTCTCGGCCATTATCTGGTTGCATAGAGGAACCGTATGATTCCAGTACCTATATAATGCACATTTGTCAGAGACATTGTTGCTTACGGCCACACCACCCTGAATAAGCCCGACCTCGTCTGATCTCGGACACCAAGAAGGTTGTACCTGGTTAGTACTTGGATGGGAGACAGCTTGGGAATACCAGGTGCTGTAAGCTTTTTCTCTTCTCTCTACCACCTGCATGTCTTTTGTTGCAACGTCTGATCACCCTGTGACACGTGAAGAAGTTGGTCATCTTCAGCTGCTGCTGCTTTGTTGATAGACACGAGGTGATCTGAGAGTCTCAGTTTCAGCTGAAGAGAATAATCACATCAAGGAGGAAGATGAACCAACTACAAGTCAGCCTTTTTCGGCAATTATCTGGTTACACAGAGGAAGTGTATGATTCCAGTACCTATATAATGCACATTTGTCACCGATATTGTTGCTTACGGCCGCACCACCCTGAATATACCTGACCTCGTCTGATCTTGGAAGAAAAGCAGGGTTGGGCCTGGTTAGTACTTGGATGGGAGACCACTTCGTAATACCAGGTGCTGTAAGCTTTTTCTCTTCTCTCTACCACCTGCATGTCTTTTGTTGCAACGTCTGATCACCCTGTGACACATGAGGAAGTTGGTCATCTTCAGCTGCTGCTGCTTTGTTGGCTGACACGAAGTGATCTGAGAGCCTCAGTTTCAGTTGCAGAGAATGATCACATCAGAGAAGATGATATGCCCGCTACACATCAGCCTTTCTCGGCAATTATCTGGTTGCATAGAGGAACCGTATGATTCCAGTACCTATATAATGCACATTTGTCAGAGACATTGTTGCTTACGGCCACACAACCCTGAACATGCCCGACCTAGTCTGATCTCGGAAGCCAAGCACAGTTGGGCCTGGTTTGTACTTGGATGGAAGACCTCTTGGGAATACGAGGTGCTGTAAGCTTTTTCTCTTCTCTGTACCACCTGCATGTCTTTTGTTGCAACGTCTGATCACCCTGTGACACATGAGGAAGTTGGTCATCTTCAGCTTCTGCTGCTTTGTTGGCAGACACAAAGTGATCTGAGAGTCTCAGTTTCAGCTCGAGAGAATAATCACGTCAGGGAAGAAGATGTGCCCACTACTTATCAGCTTTTCTCGGCAATTATCTGGTTACATAGAGGAACTGTATGATTCCAGTACCTATATAATGCACATTTGTCACAGTTATGGTTGCTTACGGCCACACCACCCTGAATATGCCCGACCACGTCTGATCTCGGAAGCCAAGCAGGTTTGGGCCTGGTTAGTACTTGGATGGTAGACTGTCTGGGAATACCAGGTGCTGTAAGCTTTTTCTCTTCTCTCTACCACCTGCATGTCTTTTGTTGCAACGTCTGATCACCCTGTGACACATGAGGAAGTTGGTCATCTTCAGCTGCTGCTGCTGTGTTGGCAGACACAAAGTGATCTGAGAGTCTCAGTTTCAGCTGCAGAGAATAATCACGTCAGGGAAGAAGATGTGCCCACTACACATCAGCCTTTCTCGGAAATGATCTGGTTGCATAGAGGAACCGTATGATTCCAGTACCTATATAATGCACATTTGTCAGAGACATTGTTGCTTACGGCCACACCACCCTGAACATACCCGACCTCGTCTGATCTCGGAAGCCAAGGAGGGTTGGGCGTGGTTAGTACTTGGATGGAAGACCTCTTGGGAATACCATGTGCTGTAAGCGTTTTCTCTTCTCTCTACAACCTGCATGTCTTTTGTTGCAACATCTGATCACTCTGTGACACATGAGGAAGTTGGTCATCTTCAGCTGCTGCTGCTTTGTTGGCTGACACAAAGTGATCTGAGAGTCTCAGTTTCAGTTGCAGAGAATGATCATATCAGAGAAGATGATTTGCCCGCTACACATCAGCCTTTCTCGGCAATTATCTGGTTGCATAGAGGAACCGTATGATTCCAGTACCTATATAATGCACATTTGTCAGAGACATTGTTGCTTACGGCCACACCACCCTGAATAAGCCCGACCTCGTCTGATCTCGGACACCAAGAAGGTTTTACCTGGTTAGTACTTGGATGGGAGACAGCTTGGGAATACCAGGTGCTGTAAGCTTTTTCTCTTCTCTCTACCACCTGCATGTCTTTTGTTGCAACATCTGATCACCCTGTGACACATGAGGAAGTTGGTCATCTTCAGCTTCTGCTGCTTTGTTGGCAGACACGAAGTGATCTGAGAGTCTCAGTTTCAGCTGAAGAGAATAATCACATCAGGGAAGAAGATGTGCCCACTACAAGTCAGCCTTTCTCTGCAATTATCTGGTTACATAGAAGAAGTGTATGATTCCAGTACGTATATAATGCACATTTGTCACAGCTATTGTTGCTTACGGCCGCACCACCCTGAATATGCCCGACCTCGTCTGATCTTGGAAGCCAAGGAGGGTTGGGCGTGGTTAGTACTTGGATGGAAGACCTCTTGGGAATACCAGGTGCTGTAAGCTTTTTCTCTTCTCTCTACCACCTGCATGTCTTTTGTTGCAACGTCTGATCACCCTGTGACACATGAGGAAGTTGGTCATCTTCAGCTGCTGCTGCTTTGTTGGCTGACACGAAGTGATCTGAGAGTCTCAGTTTCAGTTGCAGAGAATGATCACATCAGAGAAGATGATATGCCCGCTACACATCAGCCTTTCTCTGCAATTATCTGGGTGCATAGAGGAACCGTATGATTCCAGTACCTATATAATGCACATTTGTCAGAGACATTGTTGCTTACGGCCACACAACCCTGAACATGCCCGACCTCGTCTGATCTCGGAAACCAAGCAGGGTTGGGCATGGTTTGTACTTGGATGGAAGACCTCTTGGGAATACCAGGTGCTTTAAGCTTTTTCTCTTCTCTCTACCACCTGCATGTCTTTTGTTGCAATGTCTGATCACCCTGTGACACATGAGGAAGTTGGTCATCTTCAGCTTCTGCTGCTTTGTTGGCAGACACAAAGTGATCTGAGAGTCTCACTTTCAGCTCGAGAGAATAATCACGTCAGGGAAGAAGATGTGCCCACTACTTATCAGCTTTTCTCTGCAATTATCTGGTTACATAGAGGAACTGTATGATTCCAGTACCTATATAATGCACATTTGTCACAGTTATGGTTGCTTACGGCCACACCACCCTGAATATGCCCGACCTCGTCTGATCTCAGAAGCCAAGCAGGTTTGGGCCTGGTTAGTACTTGGATGGTAGACTGTCTGGGAATACCAGGTGCTGTAAGCTTTTTCTCTTCTCTCTACCACCTGCATGTCTTTTGTTGCAACGTCTGATCACCCTGTGACACATGAGGAAGTTGGTCATCTTCAGCTGCTGCTGCTTTGTTGGCAGACACAAAGTGATCTGAGAGTCTCAGTTTCAGCTGCAGAGAATAATCACGTCAGGGAAGAAGATGTGCCCAGTACACATCAGCCTTTCTCGGAAATTAACTGGTTGCATAGAGGAACCGTATGATTCCAGTACCTATATAATGCACATTTGTCAGAGACATTGTTGCTTACGGCCACACCACCCTGAACATGCCCGACCTCGTCTGATCTCGGAAGCCAAGGAGGGTTGGGCCTGGTTAGTACTTGGATGGAAGACCTCTTGGGAATACCAGGTGCTTTAAGCTTTTTCTCTTCTCTCTACCACCTGCATGTCTTTTGTTGCAACGTCTGATCACCCTGTGACACATGAGGAAGTTGGTCATCTTCAGCAGCTGCTGCTGCTTTGTTGGCAGACACGAAGTGATCTGAGAGTCTCAGTTTCAGCTGCAGAGAATGATCACATCAGGGAAGAAGAAGTGCCCATAACAAGTGAGCCTTTCTCGGAAATTATCTGGTTACATAGAGGAAGTGTATGATTCCAGTACTTATATAATGCACATTTGTCACAGAAATTGTTCCTTACGGCCACACCACCCTGAATATGCCCGACCTCGTCTGATCTCGGAAGCCAAGGAGGGTTGGGCCTGGTTAGTACTTTAATGGGAGACTGCTTGGGAATACCAGGTGCTGTAAGCGTTTTCTCTTCTCTCTACAACCTGCATGTCTTTTGTTGCAACGTCTGATCACCCTGTGACACATGAGGAAGTTGGTCATCTTCAGCTGCTGCTGCTTTGTTGGAAGACACGAAGTGATCTGAGAGTCTCAGTTTCAGCTGAAGAGAATAATCACGTCAGGGAAGAAGATGTGCCCACTACACATCAGCCTTTCTCAGCAATTATCTGGTTACATAGAGGAACCGTATGATTCCTGTACTTATATAATGCACTTTTGTCAGACACATTGTTGCTTACGGCCACACCACCCTGAACATACCCGACCTCGTCTGATCTCGGAAGCCAAGCAGGGTTGAGCCTGCTTAGTACTTGGATGGGAGACTGCTTGGGAATACCAGGTGCTGTAAGCTTTTTCTCTTCTCTCTACAACCTGCATGTCTTTTGTTGCAACGTCTGATCACCCTGTGACACATGAGGAAGTTGGTCATCTTCAGCTGCTGCTGCTTTGTTGGCTTACACAAAGTGATCTGAGAGTCTCAGTTTCAGTTGCAGAGAATGATCACATCAGAGAAGATGATTTGCCCGCTACACATCAGCCTTTCTCGGCAATTATCTGGTTGCATAGAGGAACCGTATGATTCCAGTACCTATATAATGCACATTTGTCAGAGACATTGTTGCTTACGGCCACACCACCCTGAATAAGCCCGACCTCGTCTGATCTCGGACACCAAGAAGGTTGTACCTGGTTAGTACTTGGATGGGAGACAGCTTGGGAATACCAGGTGCTGTAAGCTTTTTCTCTTCTCTCTACCACCTGCATGTCTTTTGTTGCAACGTCTGATCACCCTGTGACACGTGAAGAAGTTGGTCATCTTCAGCTGCTGCTGCTTTGTTGATAGACACGAGGTGATCTGAGAGTCTCAGTTTCAGCTGAAGAGAATAATCACATCAAGGAGAAAGATGAACCCACTACAAGTCAGCCTTTTTCGGCAATTATCTGGTTACACAGAGGAAGTGTATGATTCCAGTACCTATATAATGCACATTTGTCACCGATATTGTTGCTTACGGCCACACCACCCTGAATAAGCCCGACCTCGTCTGATCTCGGAAGCCAAGCAGGGTTGGGCCTGGTTAGTACTTGAATGGTAGACCGCTTGGGAATACCAGGTGCCTTAAGCTTTTTCTCTTCTCTCTACCACCTGCATGTCTTTTGTTGCAACGTCTGATCACCCTGTGACACATGAGGAAGTTGGTCATCTTCAGCTTCTGCTGCTTTGTTGGCAGACACAAAGTGATCTGAGAGTCTCAGTTTCAGCTCGAGAGAATAATCACGTCAGGGAAGAAGATGTGCCCACTACTTATCAGCTTTTCTCGGCAATTATCTGGTTACATAGAGGAACTGTATGATTCCAGTACCTTTATAATGCACATTTGTCACAGTTATGGTTAATTACGGCCACACCACCCTGAAAATGCCTGACCACGTCTGATCTCGGAAGCCAAGCAGGTTTTGGCCTGGTTAGTACTTGGATGGTAGACTCTCTGGGAATACCAGGTGCTGTAAGCTTTTTCTCTTCTCTCTACCACCTGCATGTCTTTTGTTGCAACGTCTGATCACCCTGATACACATGAGGAAGTTG
This sequence comes from Leuresthes tenuis, assembly GCF_036924035.1. NCBI lineage: Eukaryota > Metazoa > Chordata > Actinopteri > Atheriniformes > Atherinopsidae > Leuresthes > Leuresthes tenuis. The sequence continues at coordinate 42,591,275 of NW_027325355.1, read as the reverse complement.
GTCATCTTCAGCTACTGCTGCTTTGTTGGCAGACACGAAGTGATCTGAGAGTCTCAGTTTCAGCTGCAGAGAATAATCACGTCAGGGAAGAAGATGTGCCCACTACACATCAGCCTTTCTCGGAAATGATCTGGTTGCATAGAGGAACCGTATGATTCCAGTACCTATATAATGCACATTTGTCAGAGACATTGTTGCTTACGGCCACACCACCCTGAACATGCCCGACCTCGTCTGATCTCGGAAGCCAAGGAGGGTTGGGCGTGGTTAGTACTTGGATGGAAGACCTCTTGGGAATACCAGGTGCTCTAAGCTTTTTCTCTTCTCTCGACCACCTGCATGTCTTTTGTTGCAACGTCTGATCACCCTGTGACACATGAGAAAGGTGGTCATTTTCAGCTGCTGCTGCTTTGTTGGCAGACACGAAGTGATCTGAGAGTCTCAGTTTCAGCTGCAGAGAATGATCACATGAGGGAAGAAGATTTGCCCACTACAAGTGTGCCTTTCTCGGCAATTATCTGGTTGCATAGAGGAACCGTATGATTCCAGTGCCTATATAATGCACATTTGTCACAGACATTGTTGCTTACGGCCACACCACCCTGAACACGCCCGACCTCGTCTGATCTCGGTAGCCAAGGAGGGTTGGGCCTGGTTAGTACTTAAATGGGAGACCGCTTGGGAATACCAGGAGCTGTAAGCTTTTTCTCTTCTCTCTACCACCTGCATGTCTTTTGTTGCAATGTCTGATCACCCTGTGACACATGAGGAAGTTGGTCATCTTCAGCTTCTGCTGCTTTGTTGGCAGACACAAAGTGATCTGAGAGTCTCAGTTTCAGCTCGAGAGAATAATCACGTCAGGGAAGAAGATGTGCCCACTACTTATCAGCTTTTCACGGCAATTATCTGGTTACATAGAGGAACTGTATGATTCCAGTACCTATATAATGCACATTTGTCACAGTTATGGTTGCTTACGGCCACACCACCCTGAATATGCCCGACCTCGTCTGATCTCAGAAGCCAAGCAGGTTTGGGCCTGGTTAGTACTTGGATGGTAGACTGTCTGGGAATACCAGGTGCTGTAAGCTTTTTCTCTTCTCTCTACCACCTGCATGTCTTTTGTTGCAACGTCTGATCACCCTGTGACACATGAGGAAGTTGGTCATCTTCAGCTGCTGCTGCTTTGTTGGCAGACACAAAGTGATCTGAGAGTCTCAGTTTCAGCTGCAGAGAATAATCACGTCAGGGAAGAAGATGTGCCCAGTACACATCAGCCTTTCTCGGAAATTAACTGGTTGCATAGAGGAACCGTATGATTCCTGTACTTATATAATGCACATTTGTCACAGACATTGTTGCTTACGGCCACACCACCCTCAATATGCCTGACCTCGTCTGATCTCGGAAGCCAAGCAGGGTTGGGCCTGGTTAGTACTTGGGTGGGAGACCGCTTGAAAATACCATTTGCTGTAAGCTTTTTCTCTTCTCTCTACAACCTGCATGTCTTTTGTTGCAACGTCTGATCACCCTGTGACACATGAGGAAGTTGGTCATCTTCAGCTGCTGCTGCTTTGTTGGCAGACACAAAGTGATCTGAGAGTCTCATTTTCAGCTGGAGAGAATTATCACATCAGGGAAGAAGATGTGCCCACTACATATCAGCCTTTCTCGGCAATTATCTGGTTACATAGAGGAAGTGTATGATTCCATTGCCTATATAATGCACATTTGTCACAGAGATTGTTACTTACGGACAAACCACCCTGAATATGTCTGACCTTGTCTGATCTCGGAAGCCAAGGAGGGCTGGTTCTGGTTAGTACTTTGATGGGACACCGCTTGGGAATACCAGGTGATGTAATCTTTTTCTCTTCTCTCTACCACCTGCATGTATTTTGTTGCAACGTCTGATCGCCCTGTGACACATGAGGAAGTTGGTCATCTTCAGCTGCTGCTGCTTTGTTGGCAGACACGAAGTGATCTGAGAGTCTCATTTTCAGCTGGAGAGAATAATCACGTCAGGGAAGAAGATGTGTCCACTATTTATCAGCCTTTCTCTGCAATTATCTGGTTATATAGAGGAAACGTATGATTCCAGTACCTATACAATTTACATTTGTCAGAGACATTGTTGCTTACGGCCACACCACCCTGAATATGCCCGACCTCGTCTGATCTCGAAAGCCAAGCAGAGTTGTGCCTGATTAGTACTTGGATGGGAGACCGCTTGGGAATACCAGGTGCTGTAAGCTTTTTCTCTTCTCTCAACCACCTGCATGTCTTTTGTTGCAACGTCTGATCACCCTGTGACACATGAGGAAGTTGGTCATCTTCAGCTGCTGCTGCTTTGTTGGCAGACACGAAGTGATCTTAGAGTCTCATTTTCAGCTGGAGAAAATTATCACGTCAGGGAACAAGATGTGCCCACTATATATCAGCCTTTTTCGGCAATTATCTTGTTACATAGAGGAACCATATGATTCCATTGCCTATATAATGCACATTTGTCACAGAGATTGTTGCTTACGGCCAAACCACCCTGAATATGTCTGACCTCGTTTGATCTCAGAAGCCAAGGAGGGTTGGGCCTGGTTAGTACTTTGATGAGAGACCGCTTGGGAATACCAGGTGCTGTAAGCTTTTTCTCTTCTCTCTACCACCTGCATGTCTTTTGTTGCAACGTCTGATCGCCCTGTGACACATGAGGAAGTTGGTCATCTTCAGCTGCTGCTGCTTTGTTGGCAGACACAAAGTGATCTGAGAGTCTCAGTTTCAGTTGCAGAGAATGATCACATCAGAGAAGATGATTTACCCGCTACACATCAGCTTTTCTCGGCAATTATCTGGTTGCATAGAGGAACCGTATGATTCCAGTACCTATATAATGCACATTTGTCAGAGACATTGCTGCTTACGGCCACACCACCCGGAACATGCCTGACCTCGTCTGATCTCGGAAGCCAAGCAGGGTTGGGCCTGGTTAGTACTTGGATGGGAGACCGCTTGGGATTATCAGGTGCTGTAAGCTTTTTCTCTTCTCTCAACCACCTGCATGTCTTTTGTTGCAACGTCTGATCACCCTGTGACACATGAGGAAGTTGGTCATCTTCATTTTCTGCTGCTTTGTTGGCAGACACGAAGTGATCTTAGAGTCTCATTTTCAGCTGGAGAAAATGATCACGTCAGGGAACAAGATGTGCCCACTACATATCAGCCTTTCTTGGCAATTATATGGTTGCATAGAGGAACCGTATGATTCCAGTACCTATATAATGCACATTTGTCACAGACATTGTTACTTACGGCCACACCACCCTGAATATGCCCAACCTCGTCTGATCTTGGAAGCCAAGCACGGTTGGGCCTGGTTAGTACTTGGATGGGAGACCTCTTGGGAATACCAGGTGCTGTAAGCTTTTTCTCTTCTCTCAACCACCTGCATGTCTTTTGTTGCAACGTCTGATCACCCTGTGACACATGAGGAAGTTGGTCATCTTCAGCTGCTGCTGCTTTGTTGGCAGACACGAAGTGATCTTAGAGTCTCATTTTCAGCTGGAGAAAATTATCACGTCAGGGAACAAGATGTGCCCACTATATATCAGCCTTTTTTTGGCAATTATCTTGTTACATAGAGGAACCATATGATTCCATTGCCTATATAATGCACATTTGTCACAGAGATTGTTGCTTACGGCCAAACCACCCTGAATATGCCCGACCTCGTCTGATCTTGGAAGCCAAGGAGGGTTGGGCGTGGTTAGTACTTGGATGGAAGACCTCTTGGGAATACCAGGTGCTGTAAGCTTTTTCTCTTCTCTCTACCACCTGCATGTCTTTTGTTGCAACGTCTGATCACCCTGTGACACATGAGGAAGTTGGTCATCTTCAGCTGCTGCTGCTTTGTTGGCTGACACGAAGTGATCTGAGAGTCTCAGTTTCAGTTGCAGAGAATGATCACATCAGAGAAGATGATATGCCCGCTACACATCAGCCTTTCTCTGCAATTATCTGGGTGCATAGAGGAACCGTATGATTCCAGTACCTATATAATGCACATTTGTCAGAGACATTGTTGCTTACGGCCACACAACCCTGAACATGCCCGACCTCGTCTGATCTCGGAAGCCAAGCAGGGTTGGGCCTGGTTTGTACTTGGATGGAAGACCTCTTCGGAATACCAGGTGTTGTAAGCTTTTTCTCTTCTCTCTACCACCTGCATGTCTTTTGTTGCAATGTCTGATCACCCTGTGACACATGAGGAAGTTGGTCATCTTCAGCTTCTGCTGCTTTGTTGGCAGACACAAAGTGATCTGAGAGTCTCAGTTTCAGCTCGAGAGAATAATCACGTCAGGGAAGAAGATGTGCCCACTACTTATCAGCCTTTCTCGGCAATTATCTGGTTGCATAGAGGAACCGTATGATTCCAGTACCTATATAATGCACATTTGTCAGAGACATTGTTGCTTACGGCCACACCACCCTGAACATGCCCGACCTCGTCTGATCTCGGAAGCCAAGCAGGGTTGAGCCTGCTTAGTACTTGGATGGGAGACTACTTGGGAATACCAGGTGCTGTAAGCTTCTTCTCTTCTCTCTACCACCTGCATGTCTTTTGTTGCAACGTCTGATCATCCTGTGACACATGAGGAAGTTGGTCATCTTCAGCAGCTGCTGCTTCTTTGTTGTTAGACACGAAGTGATCTGAGAGTCTCAGTTTCAGCTGCAGAGAATAATCACATCAGGGAAGAAGATGTGCCCACTACAAGTCAGCCTTTCTCTGCAATTATCTGGTTACATAGAAGAAGTGTATGATTCCAGTACCTATATAATGCACATTTGTCACAGCTATTGTTGCTTACGGCCGCACCACCCTGAATATGCCCGACCTCGTCTGATCTTGGAAGCCAAGGAGGGTTGGGCCTGGTTAGTACTTGGATGGAAGACCTCTTGGGAATACCAGGTGCTGTAAGCTTTTTCTCTTCTCTCTACCACCTGCATGTCTTTTGTTGCAACGTCTGATCACCCTGTGACACATGAGGAAGTTGGTCATCTTCAGCTGCTGCTGCTTTGTTGGCAGACACGAAGTGATCTGAGAGTCTCAGTTTCAGCTGCAGAGAATGATCACATCAGGGAAGAAGATGTGCCCATAACAAGTGAGCCTTTCTCGGAAATTATCTGGTTACATAGAGGAAGTGTATGATTCCAGTACTTATATAATGCACATTTGTCACAGAAATTGTTCCTTACGGCCACACCACCCTGAATATGCCCGACCTCGTCTGATCTCGGAAGCTAAGGAGGGTTGGGCCTGGTTAGTACTTCAATGGGAGACTGCTTGGGAATACCAGGTGCTGTAAGCGTTTTCTCTTCTCTCTACAACCTGCATGTCTTTTGTTGCAACGTCTGATCACCCTGTGACACATGAGGAAGTTGGTCATCTTCAGCTGCTGCTGCTTTGTTGGAAGACACGAAGTGATCTGAGAGTCTCAGTTTCAGCTGAAGAGAATAATCACGTCAGGGAAGATAATGTGCCCACTACACATCAGCCTTTCTCAGCAATTATCTGGTTACATAGAGGAACCGTATGATTCCTGTACTTATATAATGCACATTTGTCACAGACATTGTTGCTTACGGCCACACCACCCTCAATATGCCTGACCTCGTCTGATCTCGGAAGCCAAGCAGGGTTGGTTCTGGTTAGTACTTGGGTGGGAGACCGCTTGAAAATACCATTTGCTGTAAGCTTTTTCTCTTCTCTCTACAACCTGCATGTCTTTTGTTGCAACGTCTGATCACCCTGTGACACATGAGGAAGTTGATCATCTTCAGCTGCTGCTGCTGCTTTGTTGGCAGACATGAAGTGATCTGAGAGTCTCAGTTTCAGCTCCAGAGAATAATCACATCAAGGAGGAAGATGTGCCCACTAAGAGTCAGCCTTTCTCGGCAATTATCTGGTTACATAGAGGAAGTGTATGATTCCAGTACCTATATAATACACATTTGTACCAGATATTGTTGCTTACAGCCATACCACCCTGAATAAGCTCGACCTCGTCTGATCTCGGAAGCCAAGCAGGGTTGGGCCTGGTTAGTTCTTGAATGGGAGACTGCTTGCGAATACCAGGTGCTGTAAGCTTTTTCTCTTCTCTCTACAACCTGCATGTCTTTTGTTGCAATGTCTGATCACCCTGTGACACATGAGGAAGTTGGTCATCTTCAGCTTCTGCTGCTTTGTTGGCAGACACGAAGTGATCTGAGAGTCTCAGTTTCAGCTGAAGAGAATGATCACATCAAGAAGGAAGATGTAACCACTAAGAGTCAGCCTTTCTCGGCAATTATCTGGTTACATAGAGGAAGTGTATGATTCCAGTACCTATATAATACACATTTGTCACAGAGATTGTCGCTTACGGCCACACCACCCTGAATATAATATGCCCGACCTCGTCTGATCTCGGAAGCCAAGCAGGGTTGTGCCTGGTTAGTACTTGGGTGGGAGACTGCTTGGGAATACCAGGTGCTGTAAGCTTTTTCTCTTCTCTCTACCACCTGCATGTCTTTTGTTGTAACATCTGATCACCCTGTGACACATGAGGAAGTTGGTCATCTTCAGCTGCTGCTGCTTTGTTGGCAGACACAAAGTGATCTGAGAGTCTCAGTTTCAGCTGCAGAGAATAATCACATCAGGGAAGAAGATGTGCCCATAACAAGTCAGCCTTTCTCGGCAATTATCTGGTTGCATAGAGGAACCGTATGATTCCAGTACCTATATAATGCACATTTGTCACAGACATTGTTGCTTACGGCCACACCACCCTGAACATGCCCGAGCTCGTCTGATCTTGGAAGCCAAGCAGGGTTGGGCCTTGTTAGTACTTGAATTGGAGACAACTTGGGAATACCAGGTGCTGTAAGCTTTTTCTCTTCTCTCAACCACCTGCATGTATTTTGTTGCAACGTCTGACCACCCTGTGACACATGAGGAAGTTGGTCATCTTCAGCTGCTGCTGCTTTGTTGGCAGACATGAAGTGATCTGAGAGTCTCAGTTTCAGTTGCAGAGAATGATCACATCAGAGAAGATGATTTACCCGCTACACATCAGCCTTTCTCGGCAATTATCTGGTTGCATAGAGGAACCGTATGATTCCAGTACCTATATAATGCACATTTGTCAGAGACATTGCTGCTTACGGCCACACCACCCGGAACATGCCTGACCTCGTCTGATCTTGGAAGCCAAGCAGGGTTGGGCCTGGTTAGTACTTGCATGGGAGACCACTTGGGAATACCAGGTGCTGTAAGCTTCTTCTCTACTCTCTACCACCTTCATGTCTTTTGTGGCAACGTCTGATCCTCCTGTGACACATGAGGAAGTTGGTCATCTTCAGCTGCTGCTGCGTCTTTGTTGGCAGACACGAAGTGATCTGAGAGTGTCAATTTCAGCTGCAGAGAATAATCACATCAGGGAAGAAGATGTGCCCACTACAAGTCAGCCTTTCTCGGCAATTATCTGGTTACATAGAGGAAGTGTATGATTCCATTGCCTATATAATGCACATTTGTCACAGATATTGTTGCTTACGGCCACACCACCCTGAATAAGCCCGACCTTGTCTGATCTTGGAAGTCAAGCAGGTTTGGGCCTCGTTAGTACTTGGATGGGAGACTGCTTGGGAATACCAGGTGCTGTAAGCTTTTTCTCTTCTCTCTACCACCTGCATGTCTTTTGTTGCAACGTCTGATCACCCTGTGACACATGAGGAAGTTGGTCATCTTCAGCTGCTGCTGCTTTGTTGGCAGACACAAAGTGATCTGAGAGTCTCATTTTCAGCTGGAGAGAATTATCACGTCAGGGAAGAAGATGTGCCCACTACATATCAGCCTTTCTCGGCAATTATCTGGTTACATAGAGGAAGTGTATGATTCCATTGCCTATATAGTGCACATTTGTCACAGAGATTGTTACTTACGGACAAACCACCCTGAATATGTCTGACCTTGTCTGATCTCGGAAGCCAAGGAGGGCTGGTTCTGGTTAGTACTTTGATGGGACACCGCTTGGGAATACCAGGTGCTGTAAGCTTTTTCTCTTCTCTCTACCACCTACATGTCTTTTGTTGCAATGTCTGATCGCCCTGTGACACATGAGGAAGTTGGTCATCTTCAGCTGCTGCTGCTTTGTTAGCAGACACGAAGTGATCTGAGAGTCTCAGTTTCAGCTGCAGAGAATAATCACATCAAGGAAGAAGATGTGCCCACAACAAGTTAGCCTTTCTCTGCAATTATCTGGTTACATAGAGGAACTGTATTATTCCAGTACCTATATAATGCACATTTTTCACAGACATTGTTACTTACGGCCACACCACCCTGAATATGCCCGACCTCGACTGATCTCGGAACCCAAGCAGGGTTGGGCCTGGTTAGTACTTGAATGGGAGACCCCTTGGGAATGCCAGGTGCTGTAAGCTTTTTCTCTTCTCTCTACCACCTGCATGTATTTTGTTGCAAGGTCTGATCGCCCTGTGACACATGAGGAAGTTGGTCATCTTCAGCTGCTGCTGCTTTGTTGGCAGACACGAAGTGATCTGAGAGTCTCATTTTCAGCTGGAGAGAATAATCACGTCAGGGAAGAAGATGTGTCCACTATTTATCAGCCTTTCTCTGCAATTATCTGGTTATATAGAGGAAACGTATGATTCCAGTACCTATACAATTTACATTTGTCAGAGACATTGTTGCTTACGGCCACACCACCCTGAATATGCCCGACCTCGTCTGATCTCGAAAGCCAAGCAGGGTTGTGCCTGGTTAGTACTTGGATGGGAGACCGCTTGGGATTATCAGGTGCTGTAAGCTTTTTCTCTTCTCTCAACCACCTGCATGTCTTTTGTTGCAACGTCTGATCACCCTGTGACACATGAGGAAGTTGGTCATCTTCATTTTCTGCTGCTTTGTTGGCAGACACGAAGTGATCTTAAAGTCTCATTTTCAGCTGGAGAAAATTATCACGTCAGGGAACAAGATGTGCCCACTACATATCAGCCTTTCTTGGCAATTATATGGTTGCATAGAGGAACCGTATGATTCCAGTACCTATATAATGCACATTTGTCAGAGACATTGCTGCTTACGGCCACACCACCCGGAACATGCCTGACCTCGTCTGATCTTGGAAGCCAAGCAGGGTTGGGCCTGGTTAGTACTTGCATAGGAGACCACTTGGGAATACCAGGTGCTGTAAGCTTCTTCTCTACTCTCTACCACCTTCATGTCTTTTGTGGCAACGTCTGATCCTCCTGTGACACATGAGGAAGTTGGTCATCTTCAGCTGCTTTTGCGTCTTTGTTGGCAGACACGAAGTGATCTGAGAGTGTCAATTTCAGCTGCAGAGAATAATCACATCAGGGAAGAAGATGTGCCCACTACAAGTCAGCCTTTCTGGGCAATTATCTGGTTACATAGAGGAAGTGTATGATTCCAGTACCTATATAATGCACATTTGTCACAGATATTGTTGCTTACGGCCACACCACCCTGAATAAGCCCGACCTTGTCTGATCTTGGAAGTCAAGCAGGTTTGGGCCTGGTTAGTACTTGGATGGAAGACTGCTTGGGAATACCAGGTGCTGTAAGCTTTTTCTCTTCTCTCTACCACCTGCATGTCTTTTGTTGCAACGTCTGATCACCCTGTGACACATGAGGAAGTTGGTCATCTTCAGCTGCTGCTGCTTTGTTGGCAGACACAAAGTGATCTGAGAGTCTCATTTTCAGCTGGAGAGAATTATCACGTCAGGGAAGAAGATGTGCCCACTACATATCAGCCTTTCTCGGCAATTATCTGGTTACATAGAGGAAGTGTATGATTCCATTGCCTATATAGTGCACATTTGTCACAGAGATTGTTACTTACGGACAAACCACCCTGAATATGTCTGACCTTGTCTGATCTCGGAAGCCAAGGAGGGCTGGTTCTGGTTAGTACTTTGATGGGACACCGCTTGGGAATACCAGGTGCTGTAAGCTTTTTCTCTTCTCTCTACCACCTACATGTCTTTTGTTGCAATGTCTGATCGCCCTGTGACACATGAGGAAGTTGGTCATCTTCAGCTGCTGCTGCTTTGTTAGCAGACACGAAGTGATCTGAGAGTCTCAGTTTCAGCTGCAGAGAATAATCACATCAAGGAAGAAGATGTGCCCACAACAAGATAGCCTTTCTCTGCAATTATCTGGTTACATAGAGGAACTGTATTATTCCAGTACCTATATAATGCACATTTTTCACAGACATTGTTACTTACGGCCACACCACCCTGAATATGCCCGACCTCGACTGATCTCGGAACCCAAGCAGGGTTGGGCCTGGTTAGTACTTGAATGGGAGACCCCTTGGGAATGCCAGGTGCTGTAAGCTTTTTCTCTTCTCTCTACCACCTGCATGTATTTTGTTGCAAGGTCTGATCGCCCTGTGACACATGAGGAAGTTGGTCATCTTCAGCTGCTGCTGCTTTGTTGGCAGACACGAAGTGATCTGAGAGTCTCATTTTCAGCTGGAGAGAATAATCACGTCAGGGAAGAAGATGTGTCCACTATTTATCAGCCTTTCTCTGCAATTATCTGGTTATATAGAGGAAACGTATGATTCCAGTACCTATACAATTTACATTTGTCAGAGACATTGTTGCTTACGGCCACACCACCCTGAATATGCCCGACCTCGTCTGATCTCGAAAGCCAAGCAGGGTTGTGCCTGGTTAGTACTTGGATGGGAGACCGCTTGGGATTATCAGGTGCTGTAAGCTTTTTCTCTTCTCTCAACCACCTGCATGTCTTTTGTTGCAACGTCTGATCACCCTGTGACACATGAGGAAGTTGGTCATCTTCATTTTCTGCTGCTTTGTTGGCAGACACGAAGTGATCTTAAAGTCTCATTTTCAGCTGGAGAAAATTATCACGTCAGGGAACAAGATGTGCCCACTACATATCAGCCTTTCTTGGCAATTATATGGTTGCATAGAGGAACCGTATGATTCCAGTACCTATATAATGCACATTTGTCAGAGACATTGCTGCTTACGGCCACACCACCCGGAACATGCCTGACCTCGTCTGATCTTGGAAGCCAAGCAGGGTTGGGCCTGGTTAGTACTTGCATAGGAGACCACTTGGGAATACCAGGTGCTGTAAGCTTCTTCTCTACTCTCTACCACCTTCATGTCTTTTGTGGCAACGTCTGATCCTCCTGTGACACATGAGGAAGTTGGTCATCTTCAGCTGCTTTTGCGTCTTTGTTGGCAGACACGAAGTGATCTGAGAGTGTCAATTTCAGCTGCAGAGAATAATCACATCAGGGAAGAAGATGTGCCCACTACAAGTCAGCCTTTCTGGGCAATTATCTGGTTACATAGAGGAAGTGTATGATTCCAGTACCTATATAATGCACATTTGTCACAGATATTGTTGCTTACGGCCACACCACCCTGAATAAGCCCGACCTTGTCTGATCTTGGAAGTCAAGCAGGTTTGGGCCTGGTTAGTACTTGGATGGAAGACTGCTTGGGAATACCAGGTGCTGTAAGCTTTTTCTCTTCTCTCTACCACCTGCATGTCTTTTGTTGCAACGTCTGATCACCCTGTGACACATGAGGAAGTTGGTCATCTTCAGCTGCTGCTGCTTTGTTGGCAGACACAAAGTGATCTGAGAGTCTCATTTTCAGCTGGAGAGAATTATCACGTCAGGGAAGAAGATGTGCCCACTACATATCAGCCTTTCTCGGCAATTATCTGGTTACATAGAGGAAGTGTATGATTCCATTGCCTATATAATGCACATTTGTCACAGAGATTGTTACTTACGGACAAACCACCCTGAATATGTCTGACCTTGTCTGATCTCGGAAGCCAAGGAGGGCTGGTTCTGGTTAGTACTTTGATGGGACACCGCTTGGGAATACCAGGTGATGTAATCTTTTTCTCTTCTCTCTACCACCTGCATGTATTTTGTTGCAACGTCTGATCGCCCTGTGACACATGAGAAAGTTGGTCATCTTCAGCTGCTGCTGCTTTGTTGGCAGACACGAAGTGATCTGAGAGTCTCATTTTCAGCTGGAGAGAATAATCACGTCAGGGAAGAAGATGTGTCCACTATTTATCAGCCTTTCTCTGCAATTATCTGGTTATATAGAGGAAACGTATGATTCCAGTACCTATACAATTTACATTTGTCAGAGACATTGTTGCTTACGGCCACACCACCCTGAATATGCCCGACCTCGTCTGATCTCGAAAGCCAAGCAGGGTTGTGCCTGGTTAGTACTTGGATGGGAGACCGCTTGGGATTATCAGGTGCTGTAAGCTTTTTCTCTTCTCTCAACCACCTGCATGTCTTTTGTTGCAACGTCTGATCACCCTGTGACACATGAGGAAGTTGGTCATCTTCATTTTCTGCTGCTTTGTTGGCAGACACGAAGTGATCTTAAAGTCTCATTTTCAGCTGGAGAAAATTATCACGTCAGGGAACAAGATGTGCCCACTACATATCAGCCTTTCTTGGCAATTATATGGTTGCATAGAGGAACCGTATGATTCCAGTACCTATATAATGCACATTTGTCACAAACATTGTTACTTACGGCCACACCACCCGGAATATGCCCAACCTCTTCTGATCTTGGAAGCCAAGCAGGGTTGGCCCTGGTTAGTACTTGGATGGGAGACCGCTTGGGAATACCAGGTGCTGTAAGCTTTTTCTCTTCTCTCAACCACCTGCATGTCTTTTGTTGCAACGTCTGATCACCCTGTGACACATGAGGAAGTTGGTCATCTTCAGCTGCTGCTGCTTTGTTGGCAGACACGAAGTGATCTTAGAGTCTCATTTTCAGCTGGAGAAAATTATCACGTCAGGGAACAAGATGTGCCCACTATATATCAGCCTTTTTCGGCAATTATCTTGTTACATAGAGGAACCATATGATTCCATTGCCTATATAATGCACATTTGTCACAGAGATTGTTGCTTACGGCCAAACCACCCTGAATATGTCTGACCTCGTTTGATCTCAGAAGCCAAGGAGGGTTGGGCCTGGTTAGTACTTTGATGAGAGACCGCTTGGGAATACCAGGTGCTGTAAGCTTTTTCTCTTCTCTCTACCACCTGCATGTCTTTTGTTGCAACGTCTGATCGCCCTGTGACACATGAGGAAGTTGGTCATCTTCAGCTGCTGCTGCTTTGTTGGCAGACACAAAGTGATCTGAGAGTCTCAGTTTCAGTTGCAGAGAATGATCACATCAGAGAAGATGATTTACCCGCTACACATCAGCTTTTCTCGGCAATTATCTGGTTGCATAGAGGAACCGTATGATTCCAGTACCTATATAATGCACATTTGTCAGAGACATTGCTGCTTACGGCCACACCACCCGGAACATGCCTGACCTCGTCTGATCTCGGAAGCCAAGCAGGGTTGGGCCTGGTTAGTACTTGGATGGGAGACCGCTTGGGATTATCAGGTGATGTAAGCTTTTTCTCTTCTCTCAACCACCTGCATGTCTTTTGTTGCAACGTCTGATCACCCTGTGACACATGAGGAAGTTGGTCATCTTCATTTTCTGCTGCTTTGTTGGCAGACACGAAGTGATCTTAGAGTCTCATTTTCAGCTGGAGAAAATGATCACGTCAGGGAACAAGATGTGCCCACTACATATCAGCCTTTCTTGGCAATTATATGGTTGCATAGAGGAACCGTATGATTCCAGTACCTATATAATGCACATTTGTCACAGACATTGTTACTTACGGCCACACCACCCTGAATATGCCCAACCTCGTCTGATCTTGGAAGCCAAGCACGGTTGGGCCTGGTTAGTACTTGGATGGGAGACCGCTTGGGAATACCAGGTGCTGTAAGCTTTTTCTCTTCTCTCAACCACCTGCATGTCTTTTGTTGCAACGTCTGATCACCCTGTGACACATGAGGAAGTTGGTCATCTTCAGCTGCTGCTGCTTTGTTGGCAGACACGAAGTGATCTTAGAGTCTCATTTTCAGCTGGAGAAAATTATCACGTCAGGGAACAAGATGTGCCCACTATATATCAGCCTTTTTTTGGCAATTATCTTGTTACATAGAGGAACCATATGATTCCATTGCCTATATAATGCACATTTGTCACAGAGATTGTTGCTTACGGCCAAACCACCCTGAATATGTCTGACCTCGTCTGATCTCAGAAGCCAAGGAGGGTTGGGCCTGGTTAGTACTTTGATGAGAGACTGCTTGGGAATACCAGGTGCTGTAAGCGTTTTCTCTTCTCTCTACAACCTGCATGTCTTTTGTTGCAACGTCTGATCACCCTGTGACACATGAGGAAGTTGGTCATCTTCAGCTGCTGCTGCTTTGTTGGAAGACACGAAGTGATCTGAGAGTCTCAGTTTCAGCTGAAGAGAATAATCACGTCAGGGAAGAAGATGTGCCCACTACACATCAGCCTTTCTCAGCAATTATCTGGTTACATAGAGGAACCGTATGATTCCTGTACTAATATAATGCACTTTTGTCAGACACATTGTTGCTTACGGCCACACCACCCTGAACATACCCGCCCTCGTCTGATCTCGGAAGCCAAGCAGCGTTGAGCCTGCTTAGTACTTGGATGGGAGACTGCTTGGGAATACCAGGTGCTGTAAGTGTTTTCTCTTCTCTCTACAACCTGCATGTCTTTTGTTGCAACATCTGATCACCCTGTGACACATGAGGAAGTTGGTCATCTTCAGCTGCTCCTGCTTTGTTGGCTGACACAAAGTGATCTGAGAGTCTCAGTTTCAGTTGCAGAGAATGATCACATCAGAGAAGATGATTTGCCCGCTACACATCAGCCTTTCTCGGCAATTATCTGGTTGCATAGAGGAACCGTATGATTCCAGTACCTATATAATGCACATTTGTCAGAGACATTGTTGCTTACGGCCACACCACCCTGAATAAGCCAGACCTCGTCTGATCTCGGACACCAAGAAGGTTGTACCTGGTTAGTACTTGGATGGGAGACAGCTTGGGAATACCAGGTGCTGTAAGCTTTTTCTCTTCTCTCTACCACCTGCATGTCTTTTGTTGCAACGTCTGATCACCCTGTGACACGTGAAGAAGTTGGTCATCTTCAGCTGCTGCTGCTTTGTTGATAGACACAAGGTGATCTGAGAGTCTCAGTTTCAGCTGAAGAGAATAATCACATCAAGGAGGAAGATGAACCCACTACAAGTCAGCCTTTTTCGGCAATTATCTGGTTACACAGAGGAAGTGTATGATTCCAGTACCTATATAATGCACATTTGTCACCGATATAGTTGCTTACGGCCACACCACCCTGAATAAGCCCGACCTCGTCTGATCTCGGAAGCCAAGCAGGGTTGCGCCTGGTTAGTGCTTGAATAGTAGACCGCTTGGGAATACCAGGTGCCTTAAGCTTTTTATCTTCTCTCTACCACCTGCATGTCTTTTGTTGCAACGTCTGATCACCCTGTGACACATGAGGAAGTTGGTCATCTTCAGCTTCTGCTGCTTTGTTGGCAGACACGAAGTGATCTGAGAGTCTCAGTTTCAGCTGAAGAGAATGATCACATCAGAGAAGATGATATGCCCGCTACAAATCAGCCTTTCTCGGCAATTATCTGGTTGCATAGAGGAACCGTATGATTCCAGTACCTATATAATGCACATTTGTCAGAGACATTGTTGCTTACGGCCACACCACCCTGAACATGCCCGACCTCGTCTGATCTCGGAAGCCAAGCAGGGTTGAACCTGCTTAGTACTTGGATGGGAGACTGCTTGGGAATACCAGGTGCTGTAAGCTTCTTCTCTTCTCTCTACCACCTGCATGTCTTTTCTTGCAACGTCTGATCATCCTGTGACACATGAGGAAGTTGGTCATCTTCAGCAGCTGCTGCTTCTTTGTTGGCAGACACGAAGTGATCTGAGAGTCTCAGTTTCAGCTGCAGAGAATAATCACATCAGGGAAGAAGATGTGCCCACTACAAGTCAGCCTTTCTCTGCAATTATCTGGTTACATAGAAGAAGTGTATGATTCCAGTACCTATATAATGCACATTTGTCACAGCTATTGTTGCTTACGGCCGCACCACCCTGAATATGCCCGACCTCGTCTGATCTTGGAAGCCAAGGAGGGTTGGGCGTGGTTAGTACTTGGATGGAAGACCTCTTGGGAATACCAGGTGCTGTAAGCTTTTTCTCTTCTCTCTACCACCTGCATGTCTTTTGTTGCAACGTCTGATCACCCTGTGACACATGAGGAAGTTGGTCATCTTCAGCTGCTGCTGCTTTGTTGGCTGACACGAAGTGATCTGACAGTCTCAGTTTCAGTTGCAGAGAATGATCACATCAGAGAAGATGATATGCCCGCTACACATCAGCCTTTCTCTGCAATTATCTGGGTGCATAGAGGAACCGTATGATTCCAGTACCTATATAATGCACATTTGTCAGAGACATTGTTGCTTACGGCCACACCACCCTGAATAAGCCAGACCTCGTCTGATCTCGGACACCAAGAAGGTTGTACCTGGTTAGTACTTGGATGGGAGACAGCTTGGGAATACCAGGTGCTGTAAGCTTTTTCTCTTCTCTCTACCACCTGCATGTCTTTTGTTGCAACGTCTGATCACCCTGTGACACGTGAAGAAGTTGGTCATCTTCAGCTGCTGCTGCTTTGTTGATAGACACAAGGTGATCTGAGAGTCTCAGTTTCAGCTGAAGAGAATAATCACATCAAGGAGGAAGATGAACCCACTACAAGTCAGCCTTTTTCGGCAATTATCTGGTTACACAGAGGAAGTGTATGATTCCAGTACCTATATAATGCACATTTGTCACCGATATAGTTGCTTACGGCCACACCACCCTGAATAAGCCCGACCTCGTCTGATCTCGGAAGCCAAGCAGGGTTGCGCCTGGTTAGTGCTTGAATAGTAGACCGCTTGGGAATACCAGGTGCCTTAAGCTTTTTATCTTCTCTCTACCACCTGCATGTCTTTTGTTGCAACGTCTGATCACCCTGTGACACATGAGGAAGTTGGTCATCTTCAGCTTCTGCTGCTTTGTTGGCAGACACGAAGTGATCTGAGAGTCTCAGTTTCAGCTGAAGAGAATGATCACATCAGAGAAGATGATATGCCCGCTACACATCAGCCTTTCTCGGCAATTATCTGGTTGCATAGAGGAACCGTATGATTCCAGTACCTATATAATGCACATTTGTCAGAGACATTGTTGCTTACGGCCACACCACCCTGAACATGCCCGACCTCGTCTGATCTCGGAAGCCAAGCAGGGTTGAACCTGCTTAGTACTTGGATGGGAGACTGCTTGGGAATACCAGGTGCTGTAAGCTTCTTCTCTTCTCTCTACCACCTGCATGTCTTTTCTTGCAACGTCTGATCATCCTGTGACACATGAGGAAGTTGGTCATCTTCAGCAGCTGCTGCTTCTTTGTTGGCAGACACGAAGTGATCTGAGAGTCTCAGTTTCAGCTGCAGAGAATAATCACATCAGGGAAGAAGATGTGCCCACTACAAGTCAGCCTTTCTCTGCAATTATCTGGTTACATAGAAGAAGTGTATGATTCCAGTACCTATATAATGCACATTTGTCACAGCTATTGTTGCTTACGGCCGCACCACCCTGAATATGCCCGACCTTGTCTGATCTTGGAAGCCAAGGAGGGTTGGGCGTGGTTAGTACTTGGATGGAAGACCTCTTGGGAATACCAGGTGCTGTAAGCTTTTTCTCTACCACCTGCATGTCTTTTGTTGCAACGTCTGATCACCCTGTGACACATGAGGAAGTTGGTCATCTTCAGCTGCTGCTGCTTTGTTGGCTGACACGAAGTGATCTGAGAGTCTCAGTTTCAGTTGCAGAGAATGATCACATCAGAGAAGATGATATGCCCGCTACACATCAGCCTTTCTCTGCAATTATCTGGGTGCATAGAGGAACCGTATGATTCCAGTACCTATATAATGCACATTTGTCAGAGACATTGTTGCTTACGGCCACACAACCCTGAACATGCCCGACCTCGTCTGATCTCGGAAGCCAAGCAGGGTTGGGCCTGGTTTGTACTTGGATGGAAGACCTCTTCGGAATACCAGGTGTTGTAAGCTTTTTCTCTTCTCTCTACCACCTGCATGTCTTTTGTTGCAATGTCTGATCACCCTGTGACACATGAGGAAGTTGGTCATCTTCAGCTTCTGCTGCTTTGTTGGCAGACACAAAGTGATCTGAGAGTCTCAGTTTCAGCTCGAGAGAATAATCACGTCAGGGAAGAAGATGTGCCCACTACTTATCAGCCTTTCTCGGCAATTATCTGGTTGCATAGAGGAACCGTATGATTCCAGTACCTATATAATGCACATTTGTCAGAGACATTGTTGCTTACGGCCACACCACCCTGAACATGCCCGACCTCGTCTGATCTCGGAAGCCAAGCAGGGTTGAGCCTGCTTAGTACTTGGATGGGAGACTACTTGGGAATACCAGGTGCTGTAAGCTTCTTCTCTTCTCTCTACCACCTGCATGTCTTTTGTTGCAACGTCTGATCATCCTGTGACACATGAGGAAGTTGGTCATCTTCAGCAGCTGCTGCTTCTTTGTTGTTAGACACGAAGTGATCTGAGAGTCTCAGTTTCAGCTGCAGAGAATAATCACATCAGGGAAGAAGATGTGCCCACTACAAGTCAGCCTTTCTCTGCAATTATCTGGTTACATAGAAGAAGTGTATGATTCCAGTACCTATATAATGCACATTTGTCACAGCTATTGTTGCTTACGGCCGCACCACCCTGAATATGCCCGACCTCGTCTGATCTTGGAAGCCAAGGAGGGTTGGGCCTGGTTAGTACTTGGATGGAAGACCTCTTGGGAATACCAGGTGCTGTAAGCTTTTTCTCTTCTCTCTACCACCTGCATGTCTTTTGTTGCAACGTCTGATCACCCTGTGACACATGAGGAAGTTGGTCATCTTCAGCTGCTGCTGCTTTGTTGGCAGACACGAAGTGATCTGAGAGTCTCAGTTTCAGCTGCAGAGAATGATCACATCAGGGAAGAAGATGTGCCCATAACAAGTGAGCCTTTCTCGGAAATTATCTGGTTACATAGAGGAAGTGTATGATTCCAGTACTTATATAATGCACATTTGTCACAGAAATTGTTCCTTACGGCCACACCACCCTGAATATGCCCGACCTCGTCTGATCTCGGAAGCTAAGGAGGGTTGGGCCTGGTTAGTACTTCAATGGGAGACTGCTTGGGAATACCAGGTGCTGTAAGCGTTTTCTCTTCTCTCTACAACCTGCATGTCTTTTGTTGCAACGTCTGATCACCCTGTGACACATGAGGAAGTTGGTCATCTTCAGCTGCTGCTGCTTTGTTGGAAGACACGAAGTGATCTGAGAGTCTCAGTTTCAGCTGAAGAGAATAATCACGTCAGGGAAGATGATGTGCCCACTACACATCAGCCTTTCTCAGCAATTATCTGGTTACATAGAGGAACCGTATGATTCCTGTACTTATATAATGCACATTTGTCACAGACATTGTTGCTTACGGCCACACCACCCTCAATATGCCTGACCTCGTCTGATCTCGGAAGCCAAGCAGGGTTGGTTCTGGTTAGTACTTGGGTGGGAGACCGCTTGAAAATACCATTTGCTGTAAGCTTTTTCTCTTCTCTCTACAACCTGCATGTCTTTTGTTGCAACGTCTGATCACCCTGTGACACATGAGGAAGTTGATCATCTTCAGCTGCTGCTGCTGCTTTGTTGGCAGACATGAAGTGATCTGAGAGTCTCAGTTTCAGCTCCAGAGAATAATCACATCAAGGAGGAAGATGTGCCCACTAAGAGTCAGCCTTTCTCGGCAATTATCTGGTTACATAGAGGAAGTGTATGATTCCAGTACCTATATAATACACATTTGTACCAGATATTGTTGCTTACAGCCACACCACCCTGAATAAGCTCGACCTCGTCTGATCTCGGAAGCCAAGCAGGGTTGGGCCTGGTTAGTTCTTGAATGGGAGACTGCTTGCGAATACCAGGTGCTGTAAGCTTTTTCTCTTCTCTCTACAACCTGCATGTCTTTTGTTGCAATGTCTGATCACCCTGTGACACATGAGGAAGTTGGTCATCTTCAGCTTCTGCTGCTTTGTTGGCAGACACGAAGTGATCTGAGAGTCTCAGTTTCAGCTGAAGAGAATGATCACATCAAGAAGGAAGATGTGCCCACTAAGAGTCAGCCTTTCTCGGCAATTATCTGGTTACATAGAGGAAGTGTATGATTCCAGTACCTATATAATACACATTTGTCACAGAGATTGTCGCTTACGGCCACACCACCCTGAATATAATATGCCCGACCTCGTCTGATCTCGGAAGCCAAGCAGGGTTGTGCCTGGTTAGTACTTGGGTGGGAGACTGCTTGGGAATACCAGGTGCTGTAAGCTTTTTCTCTTCTCTCTACCACCTGCATGTCTTTTGTTGTAACATCTGATCACCCTGTGACACATGAGGAAGTTGGTCATCTTCAGCTGCTGCTGCTTTGTTGGCAGACACAAAGTGATCTGAGAGTCTCAGTTTCAGCTGCAGAGAATAATCACATCAGGGAAGAAGATATGCCCACTACACATCAGCCTTTCTCGGCAATTATCTGGTTACATAGAGGAACTGTATGATTCCAGTACCTATATAATACACATTTGTACCAGATATTGTTGCTTACCGCCACACCACCCTGAATAAGCTCGACCTCGTCTGATCTCGGAAGCCAAGCAGGGTTGGGCCTGGTTAGTTCTTGAATGGGAGACCGCTTGCGAATACCAGGTGCTGTAAGCTTTTTCTCTTCTCTCTACCACCTGCATGTCTTTTGTTGAAACGTCTGATCACCCTGTGACACATGAGGAAGTTGGTCATCTTCAGCTGCTGCTGCTTTGTTGGCAGACACGAAGTGATCTTAAAGTCTCATTTTCAGCTGGAGAAAATTATCACGTCAGGGAACAAGATGTGCCCACTACATATCAGCCTTTCTTGGCAATTATATGGTTGCATAGAGGAACCGTATGATTCCAGTACCTATATAATGCACATTTGTCACAAACATTGTTACTTACGGCCACACCACCCGGAATATGCCCAACCTCGTCTGATCTTGGAAGCCAAGCAGGGTTGGGCCTGGTTAGTACTTGGATGGGAGACCGCTTGGGAATACCAGGTGCTGTAAGCTTTTTCTCTTCTCTCAACCACCTGCATGTCTTTTGTTGCAACGTCTGATCACCCTGTGACACATGAGGAAGTTGGTCATCTTCAGCTGCTGCTGCTTTGTTGGCAGACATGAAGTGATCTGAGAGTCTCAGTTTCAGTTGCAGAGAATGATCACATCAGAGAAGATGATTTACCCGCTACACATCAGCCTTTCTCGGCAATTATCTGGTTGCATAGAGGAACCGTATGATTCCAGTACCTATATAATGCACATTTGTCAGAGACATTGCTGCTTACGGCCACACCACCCGGAACATGCCTGACCTCGTCTGATCTTGGAAGCCAAGCAGGGTTGGGCCTGGTTAGTACTTGCATGGGAGACCACTTGGGAATACCAGGTGCTGTAAGCTTCTTCTCTACTCTCTACCACCTTCATGTCTTTTGTGGCAACGTCTGATCCTCCTGTGACACATGAGGAAGTTGGTCATCTTCAGCTGCTTTTGCGTCTTTGTTGGCAGACACGAAGTGATCTGAGAGTGTCAATTTCAGCTGCAGAGAATAATCACATCAGGGAAGAAGATGTGCCCACTACAAGTCAGCCTTTCTGGGCAATTATCTGGTTACATAGAGGAAGTGTATGATTCCAGTACCTATATAATGCACATTTGTCACAGATATTGTTGCTTACGGCCACACCACCCTGAATAAGCCCGACCTTGTCTGATCTTGGAAGTCAAGCAGGTTTGGGCCTGGTTAGTACTTGGATGGAAGACTGCTTGGGAATACCAGGTGCTGTAAGCTTTTTCTCTTCTCTCTACCACCTGCATGTCTTTTGTTGCAACGTCTGATCACCCTGTGACATATGAGGAAGTTGGTCATCTTCAGCTTCTGCTGCTTTGTTGGCAGACACGAAGTGATCTGAGAGTCTCAGTTTCAGCTGAAGAGAATGATCACATCAGAGAAGATGATATGCCCGCTACACATCAGCCTTTCTCGGCAATTATCTGGTTGCATAGAGGAACCGTATGATTCCAGTACCTATATAATGCACATTTGTCAGAGACATTGTTGCTTACGGCCACACCACCCTGAACATGCCCGACCTCGTCTGATCTCGGAAGCCAAGCAGGGTTGAGCCTGCTTAGTACTTGGATGGGAGACTGCTTGGGAATACCAGGTGCTGTAAGCTTCTTCTCTTCTCTCTACCACCTGCATGTCTTTTCTTGCAACGTCTGATCATCCTGTGACACATGAGGAAGTTGGTCATCTTCAGCAGCTGCTGCTTCTTTGTTGGCAGACACGAAGTGATCTGAGAGTCTCAGTTTCAGCTGCAGAGAATAATCACATCAGGGAAGAAGATGTGCCCACTACAAGTCAGCCTTTCTCTGCAATTATCTGGTTACATAGAAGAAGTGTATGATTCCAGTACCTATATAATGCACATTTGTCACAGCTATTGTTGCTTACGGCCGCACCACCCTGAATATGCCCGACCTCGTCTGATCTTGGAAGCCAAGGAGGGTTGGGCGTGGTTAGTACTTGGATGGAAGACCTCTTGGGAATACCAGGTGCTGTAAGCTTTTTCTCTTCTCTCTACCACCTGCATGTCTTTTGTTGCAACGTCTGATCACCCTGTGACACATGAGGAAGTTGGTCATCTTCAGCTGCTGCTGCTTTGTTGGCTGACACGAAGTGATCTGAGAGTCTCAGTTTCAGTTGCAGAGAATGATCACATCAGAGAAGATGATATGCCCGCTACACATCAGCCTTTCTCTGCAATTATCTGGGTGCATAGAGGAACCGTATGATTCCAGTACCTATATAATGCACATTTGTCAGAGACATTGTTGCTTACGGCCACACAACCCTGAACATGCCCGACCTCGTCTGATCTCGGAAGCCAAGCAGGGTTGGGCCTGGTTTGTACTTGGATGGAAGACCTCTTCGGAATACCAGGTGTTGTAAGCTTTTTCTCTTCTCTCTACCACCTGCATGTCTTTTGTTGCAATGTCTGATCACCCTGTGACACATGAGGAAGTTGGTCATCTTCAGCTTCTGCTGCTTTGTTGGCAGACACAAAGTGATCTGAGAGTCTCAGTTTCAGCTCGAGAGAATAATCACGTCAGGGAAGAAGATGTGCCCACTACTTATCAGCCTTTCTCGGCAATTATCTGGTTGCATAGAGGAACCGTATGATTCCAGTACCTATATAATGCACATTTGTCAGAGACATTGTTGCTTACGGCCACACCACCCTGAACATGCCCGACCACGTCTGATCTCGGAAGCCAAGCAGGGTTGAGCCTGCTTAGTACTTGGATGGGAGACTACTTGGGAATACCAGGTGCTGTAAGCTTCTTCTCTTCTCTCTACCACCTGCATGTCTTTTGTTGCAACGTCTGATCATCCTGTGACACATGAGGAAGTTGGTCATCTTCAGCAGCTGCTGCTTCTTTGTTGTTAGACACGAAGTGATCTGAGAGTCTCAGTTTCAGCTGCAGAGAATAATCACATCAGGGAAGAAGATGTGCCCACTACAAGTCAGCCTTTCTCTGCAATTATCTGGTTACATAGAAGAAGTGTATGATTCCAGTACCTATATAATGCACATTTGTCACAGCTATTGTTGATTACGGCCGCACCACCCTGAATATGCCCGACCTCGTCTGATCTTGGAAGCCAAGGAGGGTTGGGCCTGGTTAGTACTTGGATGGAAGACCTCTTGGGAATACCAGGTGCTGTAAGCTTTTTCTCTTCTCTCTACAACCTGCATGTCTTTTGTTGCAACGTCTGATCACCCTGTGACACATGAGGAAGTTGGTCATCTTCAGCTGCTGCTGCTTTGTTGGCAGACACGAAGTGATCTGAGAGTCTCAGTTTCAGCTGCAGAGAATGATCACATCAGGGAAGAAGATGTGCCCATAACAAGTGAGCCTTTCTCGGAAATTATCTGGTTACATAGAGGAAGTGTATGATTCCAGTACTTATATAATGCACATTTGTCACAGAAATTGTTCCTTACGGCCACACCACCCTGAATTTGCCCAACCTCGTGTGATCTCGGAAGCCAAACAGGGTTGAGCCTGCTTAGTACTTGGATGGGAGACTGCTTGGGAATACCAGGTGCTGTAAGCTTCTTCTCTTTTCTCTACCACCTGCATGTCTTTTGTTGCAACGTCTGATCACCCTGTGACACATGAGGAAGATGGTCATCTTCAGCTGCTGCTGCTTTGTTGGCAGACACGAAGTGATCTGAGAGTCTCAGTTTCAGTTGCAGAGAATGATCACATCAGAGAAGATGATTTGCCCGCTACACATAAGCCTTTCTCGGCAATTATCTGGTTGCATAGAGGAACCGTATGATTCCAGTACCTATATAATGCACATTTGTCAGAGACATTGTTGCTTACGGCCACACCACCCTGAATAAGCCCGACCTTGTCTGATCTCGGACGCCAAGCAGGGTTGTACCTGGTTAGTACTTGGATGGGAGACAGCTTGGGAATACCATGTGCTGTAAGCTTTTTCTCTTCTCTCTACCACCTGCATGTCTTTTGTTGCAACGTCTGATCACCCTGTGACACGTGAAGAAGTTGGTCATCTTCAGCTGCTGCTGCTTTGTTGGAAGACACGAAGTGATCTGAGAGTCTCAGTTTCAGCTGAAGAGAATAATCACGTCAGGGAAGAAGATGTGCCCACTACACATCAGCCGTTCTCATCAATTATCTGGTTACATAGAGGAACCGTATGATTCCTGTACTTATATAATGCACATTTGTCACAGACATTGTTACTTACGGCCACACCACCCTGAATTTGCCTGACCTCGTCTGATCTCGGAAGCCAAGCAGTGTTGGGCCTGTTTAGTACTTGGGTGGGAGACAGCTTGGGAATACCAGGTGCTGTAAGCTTTTTCTCTTCTCTCTACCACCTGCATGTGTTTTGTTGCAACGTCTGATCACCCTGTGACACATGAGGAAGTTGGTCATCTTCAGCTGCTGCTGCTGTGTTGGCAGACACAAAGTGATCTGAGAGTCTCAGTTTCAGCTGAAGAGAATGATCACATCAGAGAAGATGATATGCCCACTACACATCAGCCTTTCTCGGCAATTATCTGGTTTCATAGAGGAAGTGTATGATTCCAGTACCTATATAATTCACATTTGTAACAAATATTGTTGCTTACCGCCACACCACCCTGAATAAGCCCCACCTTGTCTTAACCTGGAAGCCAAGCAGGGTTGGGACTGGTTTGTACTTCAATGGGAGACTGCTTGGGAATACCAGGTGCTGTAAGCTTTTTCTCTTCTCTCTACCACCTGCATGTCTTTTGTTGCAACATCTGATCACCCTGTGACACATGAGGAAGTTTGTCATCTTCAGCTTCTGCTACTTTGTTGGCAGACACGAAGTGATCTGAGAGTCTCAGTTTCAGCTGCAGAGAATAATCACATCAGGGAAGAAGATGTGCCCACTACAAGTCAGCCTTTCTCGGCAATTATCTGGTTACATAGAGGAACCGTATGATTCCAGTACCTATATAATGCACATTTGTCACAGACCATGTCGCTTACGGCCACACCACCCTGAATATAATATGCCCGACCTCGTCCGATCTCGGAAGCCAAGCGGGGTTGTGCCTGGTTAGTACTTGGGTGGGAGACTGCTTGGGAATACCAGGTGCTGTAAGCTTTTTCTCTTCTCTCTACCACCTGCATGTCTTTTGTTGCAACTTCTGATCACCCTGTGACACATGAGGAAGTTGGTCATCTTCAGCTGCTGCTGCTTTGTTGGCAGACACGAAGTGATCTGAGAGTCTCAGTTTCAGCTGCAGAGAATAATCACATCAGGGAAGAAGATGTGCCCACTACAAGTCAGCCTTTCTCGGCAATTATCTGGTTACATAGAGGAACCGTATGATTCCAGTACCTATATAATGCACATTTGTCACAGACCATGTTGCTTACGGCCACACCACCCTGAACATGTCTGATCTCGGAAGCCAAGGAGGGTTGGGCCTGGTTAGTACTTAAATGGGAGACCGCTTGGGAATACCAGGAGCTGTAAGCTTTTTGTCTTCTCTCGACCACCTGCATGTCTTTTGTTGCAACGTCTGATCCCCCTGTGACACATGAGGAAGTTGGTCATCTTCAGCTGCTGCTGCTTTGTTGGCAGACACGAAGTGATCTGAGAGTCTCAGTTTAAGCTGCAGAGAATAATCACATCAGGGAAGAAGATGTGCCCATAACAAGTCAGCCTTTCTCATCAATTATCTGGTTACATAGAGGAACCGTATGATTCCAGTACCTATATAATGCACATTTGTCACAGAGATTGTCGCTTACGGCCACACCACCCTGAACATGCCTGACCTCGTCTGATCTCGGAAGCCAAGCACGGTTGGCCTGGTTAGTACTTGGGTGGGAGACTGCTTGGGAATACCAGGTGCTGTAAGCTTTATCTCTTCTCTGGACCACCTGAATGTCTTTTGTTGCAACGTCTGATCACCCTGTGACACATGAGGAAGTTGGTCATCTTCAGCTTCTGCTGCTTTGTTGGCAGACACGAAGTGATCTGAGAGTCTCAGTTTCAGCTGCAGAGAATAATCACGTCAGGGAAGAAGATGTGCCCACTACACATAAGCCTTTCTCTGCAATTATCTGGTTACATAGAGGAACCGTATGATTCCAGTACCTATATAATGCACATTTGTCACAGAGATTGTCGCTTACGGCCACACCACCCTGAATATAATATGCCCGACCTCGTCCGATCTCGGAAGCCAAGCGGGGTTGTGCCTGGTTAGTACTTGGGTGGGAGACTGCTTGGGAATACCAGGTGCTGTAAGCTTTTTCTCTTCTCTCTACCACCTGCATGTCTTTTGTTGCAACGTCTGATCACCCTGTGACACATGAGGAAGTTGGTCATCTTCAGCTGCTGCTGCTTTGTTGGCAGACACAAAGTGATCTGAGAGTCTCAGTTTCAGCTGCAGAGAATAATCACATCAGGCAAGAAGATGTGCCCACTACAAGTCAGCCTTTCTCGGCAATTATCTGGTTACATAGAGGAACCGTATGATTCCAGTACCTATATAATGCACATTTGTCACAGACCATGTTGCTTACGGCCACACCACCCTGAACATGCCCGACCTCGTCTGATCTCGGAAGCCAAGGAGGGTTGGGCCTGGTTAGTACTTAAATGGGAGACCGCTTGGGAATACCAGGAGCTGTAAGCTTTTTGTCTTCTCTCGACCACCTGCATGTCTTTTGTTGCAACGTCTGATCCCCCTATGACACATGAGGAAGATGGTCATCTTCAGCTTCTGCTGCTTTGTTGGCAGACACGAAGTGATCTGAGAGTCTCAGTTTCAGCTGCAGAGAATAATCACATCAGGGAAGAAGATGTGCCCATAACAAGTCAGCCTTTCTCATCAATTATCTGGTTACATAGAGGAATTGTATGATTCCAGTACCTATATAATGCACATTTGTCACAGAAATTGTTCCTTACGGCTACACCACCCTGAATAAGCCCGACCTCGTCTGATCTCGGAAGCCAAGGAGGGTTGGGCCTGGTTAGTACTTTAATGGGAGACTGCTTGGGAATACCAGGTGCTGTAAGCATATTCTCTTCTCTCTACAACCTGCATGTCTTTTGTTGCAACGTCTGATCACCCTGTGACACATGAGAAAGTTGGCCATCTTCAGCTGCTGCTGCTTTGTTGGAAGACACGAAGTGATCTGAGAGTCTCAGTTTCAGCTGAAGAGAATAATCACGTCAGGGAAGAAGATGTGCCAACTACACATCAGCCTTTCTCAGCAATTATCTGGTTACATAGAGGAACCGTATGATTCCAGTACTTATATAATGCACATTTTTCACAGACATTGTTACTTACGGCCACACCACCCTGAATATGCCCGACCTCGACTGATCTCGGAACCCAAGCAGGGTTGGGCCTGGTTAGTACTTGAATGGGAGACCCCTTGGGAATGCCAGGTGCTGTAAGCTTTTTCTCTTCTCTCTACCACCTGCATGTATTTTGTTGCAAGGTCTGATCGCCCTCTGACACATGAAGAAGTTGGTCATCTTCAGCTGCTGCTGCTTTGTTGGCAGACACGAAGTGATCTGAGAGTCTCATTTTCAGCTGGAGAGAATAATCACGTCAGGGAAGAAGATGTGCCCACTATTTATCAGCCTTTCTCTGCAATTATCTGGTTATATAGAGGAAACGTATGATTCCAGTACCTATACAATTTACATTTGTCACAGACATTGTTGCTTACGGCCACACCACCCTGAATATGCCCGACCTCGTCTGATCTCGGAAGCCAAGCAGGGTGTTGCCTGGTTAGTACTTGGATGGGAGACAGCTTGGGATTATCAGGTGCTGTAAGCTTCTTCTCTTCTCTCTACCACCTGCATGTCTTTTGTTGCAACGTCTGATCACCCTGTGACACATGAGGAAGTTGGTCATCTTCAGCTGCTGCTGCTTTGTTGGCAGACACAAAGTGATCTGAGAGTCTCATTTTCAGCTGGAGAAAATTATCACGTCAGGGAACAAGATGTGCCCACTATATATCAGACTTTTTCGGCAATTATCTTGTTACATAGAGGAACCATATGATTCCATTGCCTATATAATGCACATTTGTCACAGAGATTGTTGCTTACGGCCAAACCACCCTGAATATGCCCAATCTCGTGTGATCTCAGAAGCCAAGGAGGGTTGGGCCTGGTTAGTACTTTGATGAGAGACCGCTTGGGAATACCAGGTGCTGTAAGCTTTTTCTCTTCTCTCTACCACCTGCATGTATTTTGTTGCAAGGTCTGATCGCCCTCTGACACATGAGGAAGTTGGTCATCTTCAGCTGCTGCTGCTTTGTTGGCAGACACGAAGTGATCTGAGAGTCTCAGTTTCAGCTGAAGAGAATAATCACGTCAAGGAAGAAGATGTGCCCACTACACATCAGCCTTTCTCAGCAATTATCTGGGTGCATAGAGGAACCGTATGATTCCAGTACCTATATAATGCACATTTGTCAGAGACATTGTTGCTTACGGCCACACAACCCTGAACATGCCCGACCTCGTCTGATCTCGGAAGCCAAGCACAGTTGGGCCTGGTTTGTACTTGGATGGAAGACCTCTTGGGAATACGAGGTGCTGTAAGCTTTTTCTCTTCTCTCTACCACCTGCATGTCTTTTGTTGCAACGTCTGATCACCCTGTGACACATGAGGAAGTTGGTCATCTTCAGCTTCTGCTGCTTTGTTGGCAGACACGAAGTGATCTGAGAGTCTCAGTTTCAGCTCGAGAGAATAATCACGTCAGGGAAGAAGATGTGCCCACTAC
>NW_027325355.1:41904648-41927148 GCF_036924035.1 Leuresthes tenuis | reverse complement strand
CTACTTATCAGCCTTTCTTGGCAATTATCTGGTTGCATAGAGGAACCGTATGATTCCAGTACCTATACAGTTTATATTTGTCACAGACATTGTTGCTTACGGCCACACCACCCTGAATATGCCCGACCTCGTCTGATCTTGGAAGCCAAGCAGGGTTGGGCCTGGTTAGTACTTGGATGGGAGACCGCTTGGGAATACCAGGTGCTGTAAATTTTTTCTCTTCTCTCTACCACCTGCATGTCTTTTGTTGCAATGTCTGATCGCCCTGTGACACATGAGGAAGTTGGTCATCTTCAGCTGCTGCTGCTTTGTTGGCAGACACGAAGTGATATGAGAGTCTCAGTTTCAGCTGGAGAGAATAATCACGTCAGGGAAGATGTTTCCACTACTTATCAGCCTTTCTTGGCAATTATCTGGTTGCATAGAGGAACCGTATGATTCCAGTACCTATACAGTTTATATTTGTCACAGACATTGTTGCTTACGGCCACACCACCCTGAATATGTCTGACCTCGTCTGCTCTCAGAAGCCAAGGAGGGTTGGGCCTGGTTAGTACTTGGATGAGAGACCGCTTGGGAATACCAGATGCTGTAAGCTTTTTCTCTTCTCTCTACCACCTGCATGTCTTTTGTTGCAACGTCTGATCACCCTGTGACACATGAGGAAGTTGGTCATCTTCAGCTGCTGCTGCTTTGTTGGCAGACACAAAGTGATCTGAGAGTCTCAGTTTCAGCTGCAGAGAATAATCACGTCAGGGAAGAAGATGTGCCCAGTACACATCAGCCTTTCTCGGAAATTAACTGGTTGCATAGAGGAACCGTATGATTCCAGTACCTATATAATGCACATTTGTCAGAGACATTGTTGCTTACGGCCACACCACCCTGAACATGCCCGACCTCGTCTGATCTCGGAAGCCAAGGAGGGTTGGGCCTGGTTAGTACTTGGATGGAAGACCTCTTGGGAATACCAGGTGCTTTAAGCTTTTTCTCTTCTCTCTACCACCTGTATGTCTTTTGTTGCAACGTCTGATCACCCTATGACACATGAGGAAGTTGGTCATCTTCAGCAGCTGCTGCTGCTTTGTTGGCAGACACGAAGTGATCTGAGAGTCTCAGTTTAAGCTGCAGAGAATGATCACATCAGGGAAGAAGATGTGCCCATAACAAGTGAGCCTTTCTCGGAAATTATCTGGTTACATAGAGGAAGTGTATGATTACAGTACTTATATAATGCACATTTGTCACAGAAATTGTTCCTTACGGCCACACCACCCTGAATATGCCCGACCTCGTCTGATCTCGGAAGCCAAGGAGGGTTGGGCCTGGTTAGTACTTGAATGGGAGACTGCTTGGGAATACCAGGTGCTGTAAGCGTTTTCTCTTCTCTCTACAACCTGCATGTCTTTTGTTGCAACGTCTGATCACCCTGTGACACATGAGGAAGTTGGTCATCTTCAGCTGCTGCTGCTTTGTTGGAAGACACGAAGTGATCTGAGAGTCTCAGTTTCAGCTGTAGAGAATAATCACATCAGGGAAGAAGATGTGCCCACTACAAGTTAGCCTTTCTTGGCAATTATCTGGTTGCATAGAGGAACCGTATGATTCCAGTACCTCTATAATGCACATTTGTCACAGACATTGTTACTTACGGCCACACCACCCTGAATATGCCCAACCTCGTGTGATCTCGGAAGCCAAACAGGGTTGAACCTGCTTAGTACTTGGATGGGAGACTGCTTGGGAATACCAGGTGCTGTAAGCTTCTTCTCTTCTCTCTACCACCTGCATGTCTTTTGTTGCAACGTCTGATCACCCTGTGACACATGAGGAAGTTGGTCATCTTCAGCAGCTGCTGCTTTTTTGGCAGACACGAAGTGATCTGAGAGTCTCAGTTTCAGCTGTAGACAATAATCACATCAGGGAAGAAGATGTGCCCACTACAAGTTAGCCTTTCTTGGCAATTATCTGGTTGCATAGAGGAACCGTATGATTCCAGTACCTATATAATGCACATTTGTCACAGACATTGTTACTTACGGCCACACCACCCTGAATTTGCCCAACCTCGTGTGATCTCGGAAGCCAAACAGGGTTGAGCCTGCTTAGTACTTGGATGGGTGACTGCTTGGGAATACCAGGTGCTGTAAGCTTCTTCTCTTCTCTCTACCACCTGCATGTCTTTTGTTGCAACGTCTGATCACCCTGTGACACATGAGGAAGATAGTCATCTTCAGCTGCTGCTGCTTTGTTGGCAGACACAAAGTTATCTGAGAGTCTCAGTTTCAGTTGCAGAGAATGATCACATCAGAGAAGATGATTTGCCCGCTACACATAACCCTTTCTCGGCAATTATCTGGTTGCATAGAGGAACCGTATGATTCCAGTACCTACATAATGCACATTTGTCAGAGACATTGTTGCTTACGGCCACACCACCCTGAATAAGCCCGACCTCGTCTGATCTCGGACGCCAAGCAGGGTTGTACCTGGTTAGTACTTGGATGGGAGACAGCTTGGGAATACCAGGTGCTGTAAGCTTCTTCTCTTCTCTCTACCACCTGCATGTCTTTTGTTGCAACGTCTGATCACCCTGTGACACGTGAAGAAGTTGGTCATCTTCAGCTGCTGCTGCTTTGTTGGAAGACACGAAGTGATCTGAGAGTCTCAGTTTCAGCTGAAGAGAATAATCACGTCAGGGAAGAAGATGTGCCCACTACACATCAGCCGTTCTCATCAATTATCTGGTTACATAGAGGAACCGTATGATTCCTGTACTTATATAATGCACATTTGTCACAGACATTGTTATTTACGGCCACACCACCCTGAATTTGCCTGACCTCGTCTGATCTCGGAAGCCAAGCAGTGTTGGGCCTGGTTAGTACTTGGGTGGGAGACCGCTTGGGAATACCAGGTGCTGTAAGCTTTTTCTCTTCTCTCTACCACCTGCATGTGTTTTGTTGCAACGTCTGATCACCCTGTGACACATGAGGAAGTTGGTCATCTTCAGCTGCTGCTGCTTTGTTGGCAGACACGAAGTGATCTGAGAGTCTCAGTTTCAGCTGAAGAGAATGATCACATCAGAGAAGATGATATGCCCACTACACATCAGCCTTTCTCGGCAATTATCTGGTTTCATAGAGGAAGTGTATGATTCCAGTACCTATATAATTCACATTTGTAACAAATATTGTTGCTTACCGCCACACCACCCTGAATAAGCCCCACCTTGTCTTAACCTGGAAGCCAAGCAGGGTTGGGACTGGTTTGTACTTCAATGGGAGACTGCTTGGAAATACCAGGTGCTGTAAGCTTTTTCTCTTCTCTCTACCACCTGCATGTCTTTTGTTGCAACATCTGATCACCCTGTGACACATGAGGAAGTTTGTCATCTTCAGCTTCTGCTACTTTGTTGGCAGACACGAAGTGATCTGAGAGTCTCAGTTTCAGCTGAAGAGAATAATCACATCAGGGAAGAAGATGTGCCCACTACAAGTTAGCCTTTCTTGGCAATTATCTGGTTGCATAGAGGAACCGTATGATTCCAGTACCTATATAATGCACATTTGTCACAGACATTGTTACTTTCGGCCACACCACCCTGAATATACCCGACCTAGTATGATCTCAGAACCCAAGCAGGGTTGGGCCTGGTTAGTACTTGAATGGGAGACCGCTTGGGAATATCAGGTGCTGTAAATTTTTTCTCTTCTCTCTACCACCTGCATGTCTTTTGTTGCAATGTCTGATCATCCTGTGACACATGAGGAAGTTGGTCATCTTCAGCTGCTGCTGCTTTGTTGGCAGACACGAAGTGATCTGAGAGTCTCAGTTTCAGCTGCAGAGAATAATCACATCAGGGAAGAAGATGTGCCCACTACAAGTTAGCCTTTCTTGGCAATTATCTGGTTGCATAGAGGAACCGTATGATTCCAGTACCTATATAATGCACATTTGTCACAGACATTGTTACTTACGGCCACACCACCCTGAATATGCCCGACCTCGTCTGATCTCAGAACCCAAGCAGGGTTGGGCCTTGTTAGTACTTGAATGGGAGACTGCTTGGGAATACCAGGTGCTGTAAATTTTTTCTCTTCTCTCTACCACCTGCATGTCTTTTGTTGCAATGTCTGATCGCCCTGTGACACATGAGGAAGTTGGTCATCTTCAGCTGCTGCTGCTTTGTTGGCAGACACGAAGTGATATGAGAGTCTCAGTTTCAGCTGGAGAGAATAATCACGTCAGGGAAGATGTTTCCACTACTTATCAGCCTTTCTTGGCAATTATCTGGTTGCATAGAGGAACCGTATGATTCCAGTACCTATACAGTTTATATTTGTCACAGACATTGTTGCTTACGGCCACACCACCCTGAATATGCCCGACCTCGTCTGATCTTGGAAGCCAAGCAGGGTTGGGCCTGGTTAGTACTTGGATGGGAGACCGCTTGGGAATACCAGGTGCTGTAAATTTTTTCTCTTCTCTCTACCACCTGCATGTCTTTTGTTGCAATGTCTGATCGCCCTGTGACACATGAGGAAGTTGGTCATCTTCAGCTGCTGCTGCTTTGTTGGCAGACACGAAGTGATATGAGAGTCTCAGTTTCAGCTGGAGAGAATAATCACGTCAGGGAAGATGTTTCCACTACTTATCAGCCTTTCTTGGCAATTATCTGGTTGCATAGAGGAACCGTATGATTCCAGTACCTATACAGTTTATATTTGTCACAGACATTGTTGCTTACGGCCACACCACCCTGAATATGTCTGACCTCGTCTGCTCTCAGAAGCCAAGGAGGGTTGGGCCTGGTTAGTACTTGGATGAGAGACCGCTTGGGAATACCAGATGCTGTAAGCTTTTTCTCTTCTCTCTACCACCTGCATGTCTTTTGTTGCAACGTCTGATCACCCTGTGACACATGAGGAAGTTGGTCATCTTCAGCTGCTGCTGCTTTGTTGGCAGACACAAAGTGATCTGAGAGTCTCAGTTTCAGCTGCAGAGAATAATCACGTCAGGGAAGAAGATGTGCCCAGTACACATCAGCCTTTCTCGGAAATTAACTGGTTGCATAGAGGAACCGTATGATTCCAGTACCTATATAATGCACATTTGTCAGAGACATTGTTGCTTACGGCCACACCACCCTGAACATGCCCGACCTCGTCTGATCTCGGAAGCCAAGGAGGGTTGGGCCTGGTTAGTACTTGGATGGAAGACCTCTTGGGAATACCAGGTGCTTTAAGCTTTTTCTCTTCTCTCTACCACCTGTATGTCTTTTGTTGCAACGTCTGATCACCCTATGACACATGAGGAAGTTGGTCATCTTCAGCAGCTGCTGCTGCTTTGTTGGCAGACACGAAGTGATCTGAGAGTCTCAGTTTAAGCTGCAGAGAATGATCACATCAGGGAAGAAGATGTGCCCATAACAAGTGAGCCTTTCTCGGAAATTATCTGGTTACATAGAGGAAGTGTATGATTACAGTACTTATATAATGCACATTTGTCACAGAAATTGTTCCTTACGGCCACACCACCCTGAATATGCCCGACCTCGTCTGATCTCGGAAGCCAAGGAGGGTTGGGCCTGGTTAGTACTTCAATGGGAGACTGCTTGGGAATACCAGGTGCTGTAAGCGTTTTCTCTTCTCTCTACAACCTGCATGTCTTTTGTTGCAACGTCTGATCACCCTGTGACACATGAGGAAGTTGGTCATCTTCAGCTGCTGCTGCTTTGTTGGAAGACACGAAGTGATCTGAGAGTCTCAGTTTCAGCTGTAGAGAATAATCACATCAGGGAAGAAGATGTGCCCACTACAAGTTAGCCTTTCTTGGCAATTATCTGGTTGCATAGAGGAACCGTATGATTCCAGTACCTCTATAATGCACATTTGTCACAGACATTGTTACTTACGGCCACACCACCCTGAATATGCCCAACCTCGTGTGATCTCGGAAGCCAAACAGGGTTGAACCTGCTTAGTACTTGGATGGGAGACTGCTTGGGAATACCAGGTGCTGTAAGCTTCTTCTCTTCTCTCTACCACCTGCATGTCTTTTGTTGCAACGTCTGATCACCCTGTGACACATGAGGAAGTTGGTCATCTTCAGCAGCTGCTGCTTTTTTGGCAGACACGAAGTGATCTGAGAGTCTCAGTTTCAGCTGTAGACAATAATCACATCAGGGAAGAAGATGTGCCCACTACAAGTTAGCCTTTCTTGGCAATTATCTGGTTGCATAGAGGAACCGTATGATTCCAGTACCTATATAATGCACATTTGTCACAGACATTGTTACTTACGGCCACACCACCCTGAATTTGCCCAACCTCGTGTGATCTCGGAAGCCAAACAGGGTTGAGCCTGCTTAGTACTTGGATGGGAGACTGCTTGGGAATACCAGGTGCTGTAAGCTTCTTCTCTTCTCTCTACCACCTGCATGTCTTTTGTTGCAACGTCTGATCACCCTGTGACACATGAGGAAGATAGTCATCTTCAGCTGCTGCTGCTTTGTTGGCAGACACAAAGTTATCTGAGAGTCTCAGTTTCAGTTGCAGAGAATGATCACATCAGAGAAGATGATTTGCCCGCTACACATAACCCTTTCTCGGCAATTATCTGGTTGCATAGAGGAACCGTATGATTCCAGTACCTATATAATGCACATTTGTCAGAGACATTGTTGCTTACGGCCACACCACCCTGAATAAGCCCGACCTCGTCTGATCTCGGACGCCAAGCAGGGTTGTACCTGGTTAGTACTTGGATGGGAGACAGCTTGGGAATACCAGGTGCTGTAAGCTTCTTCTCTTCTCTCTACCACCTGCATGTCTTTTGTTGCAACGTCTGATCACCCTGTGACACGTGAAGAAGTTGGTCATCTTCAGCTGCTGCTGCTTTGTTGGAAGACACGAAGTGATCTGAGAGTCTCAGTTTCAGCTGAAGAGAATAATCACGTCAGGGAAGAAGATGTGCCCACTACACATCAGCCGTTCTCATCAATTATCTGGTTACATAGAGGAACCGTATGATTCCTGTACTTATATAATGCACATTTGTCACAGACATTGTTATTTACGGCCACACCACCCTGAATTTGCCTGACCTCGTCTGATCTCGGAAGCCAAGCAGTGTTGGGCCTGGTTAGTACTTGGGTGGGAGACCGCTTGGGAATACCAGGTGCTGTAAGCTTTTTCTCTTCTCTCTACCACCTGCATGTGTTTTGTTGCAACGTCTGATCACCCTGTGACACATGAGGAAGTTGGTCATCTTCAGCTGCTGCTGCTTTGTTGGCAGACACGAAGTGATCTGAGAGTCTCAGTTTCAGCTGAAGAGAATGATCACATCAGAGAAGATGATATGCCCACTACACATCAGCCTTTCTCGGCAATTATCTGGTTTCATAGAGGAAGTGTATGATTCCAGTACCTATATAATTCACATTTGTAACAAATATTGTTGCTTACCGCCACACCACCCTGAATAAGCCCCACCTTGTCTTAACCTGGAAGCCAAGCAGGGTTGGGACTGGTTTGTACTTCAATGGGAGACTGCTTGGAAATACCAGGTGCTGTAAGCTTTTTCTCTTCTCTCTACCACCTGCATGTCTTTTGTTGCAACATCTGATCACCCTGTGACACATGAGGAAGTTTGTCATCTTCAGCTTCTGCTACTTTGTTGGCAGACACGAAGTGATCTGAGAGTCTCAGTTTCAACTGAAGAGAATAATAACGTCAGGGAACAAGATGTGCCCACTACACATCAGCCTTTCTCGGCAATTATCTGGTTACATAGAGGAACTGTATGATTCCAGTACCTATATAATGCACATTTGTCACAGACATTGTTGCTTACGGCCACACCACCCTCAATATGCCTGACCTCGTCTGATCTCGGAAGCCAAGCACGGTTGGCCTGGTTAGTACTTGGGTGGGAGACTGCTTGGGAATACCAGGTGCTGTAAGCTTTATCTCTTCTCTGGACCACCTGAATGTCTTTTGTTGCAACGTCTGATCACCCTGTGACACATGAGGAAGTTAGTCATCTTCAGCTTCTGCTGCTTTGTTGGCAGACACGAATTGATCTGAGAGTCTCAGTTTCAGCTGCAGAGAATAATCACGTCAGGGAAGAAGATGTGCCCACTACACATAAGCCTTTCTCTGCAATTATCTGGTTACATAGAGGAACCGTATGATTCCAGTACCTATATAATGCACATTTGTCACAGACATTGTCGCTTACGGCCACACCACCCTGAACATGCCTGACCTCGTCTGATCTCGGAAGCCAAGCACGGTTGGCCTGGTTAGTACTTGGGTGGGAGACTGCTTGGGAATACCAGGTGCTGTAAGCTTTATCTCTTCTCTGGACCACCCGAATGTCTTTTGTTGCAACGTCTGATCACCCTGTGACACATGAGGAAGTTGGTCATCTTCAGCTTCTGCTGCTTTGTTGGCAGACACGAAGTGATCTGAGAGTCTCAGTTTCAGCTGCAGAGAATAATCACGTCAGGGAAGAAGATGTGCCCACTACACATAAGCCTTTCTCTGCAATTATCTGGTTACATAGAGGAACCGTATGATTCCAGTACCTATATAATGCACATTTGTCACAGAGATTGTCGCTTACGGCCACACCACCCTGAATATAATATGCCCGACCTCGTCCGATCTCGGAAGCCAAGCGGGGTTGTGCCTGGTTAGTATTTGGGTGGGAGACTGCTTGGGAATACCAGGTGCTGTAAGCTTTTTCTCTTCTCTCTACCACCTGCATGTCTTTTGTTGCAACTTCTGATCACCCTGTGACACATGAGGAAGTTGGTCATCTTCAGCTGCTGCTGCTTTGTTGGCAGACACGAAGTGATCTGAGAGTCTCAGTTTCAGCTGCAGAGAATAATCACATCAGGGAAGAAGATGTGCCCACTACAAGTCAGCCTTTCTCGGCAATTATCTGGTTACATAGAGGAACCGTATGATTCCAGTACCTATATAATGCACATTTGTCACAGACCATGTTGCTTACGGCCACACCACCCTGAACATGTCTGATCTCGGAAGCCAAGGAGGGTTGGGCCTGGTTAGTACTTAAATGGGAGACCGCTTGGGAATACCAGGAGCTGTAAGCTTTTTGTCTTCTCTCGACCACCTGCATGTCTTTTGTTGCAACGTCTGATCCCCCTGTGACACATGAGGAAGTTGGTCATCTTCAGCTGCTGCTGCTTTGTTGGCAGACACGAAGTGATCTGAGAGTCTCAGTTTAAGCTGCAGAGAATAATCACATCAGGGAAGAAGATGTGCCCATAACAAGTCAGCCTTTCTCATCAATTATCTGGTTACATAGAGGAACCGTATGATTCCAGTACGTATATAATGCACATTTGTCACAGAGATTGTCGCTTACGGCCACACCACCCTGAACATGCCTGACCTCGTCTGATCTCGGAAGCCAAGCACGGTTGGCCTGGTTAGTACTTGGGTGGGAGACTGCTTGGGAATACCAGGTGCTGTAAGCTTTATCTCTTCTCTGGACCACCTGAATGTCTTTTGTTGCAACGTCTGATCACCCTGTGACACATGAGGAAGTTGGTCATCTTCAGCTTCTGCTGCTTTGTTGGCAGACACGAAGTGATCTGAGAGTCTCAGTTTCAGCTGCAGAGAATAATCACGTCAGGGAAGAAGATGTGCCCACTACACATAAGCCTTTCTCTGCAATTATCTGGTTACATAGAGGAACCGTATGATTCCAGTACCTATATAATGCACATTTGTCACAGAGATTGTCGCTTACGGCCACACCACCCTGAATATAATATGCCCGACCTCGTCCGATCTCGGAAGCCAAGCGGGGTTGTGCCTGGTTAGTACTTGGGTGGGAGACTGCTTGGGAATACCAGGTGCTGTAAGCTTTTTCTCTTCTCTCTACCACCTGCATGTCTTTTGTTGCAACGTCTGATCACCCTGTGACACATGAGGAAGTTGGTCATCTTCAGCTGCTGCTGCTTTGTTGGCAGACACAAAGTGATCTGAGAGTCTCAGTTTCAGCTGCAGAGAATAATCACATCAGGCAAGAAGATGTGCCCACTACAAGTCAGCCTTTCTCGGCAATTATCTGGTTACATAGAGGAACCGTATGATTCCAGTACCTATATAATGCACATTTGTCACAGACCATGTTGCTTACGGCCACACCACCCTGAACATGCCCGACCTCGTCTGATCTCGGAAGCCAAGGAGGGTTGGGCCTGGTTAGTACTTAAATGGGAGACCGCTTGGGAATACCAGGAGCTGTAAGCTTTTTGTCTTCTCTCGACCACCTGCATGTCTTTTGTTGCAACGTCTGATCCCCCTGTGACACATGAGGAAGTTGGTCATCTTCAGCTTCTGCTGCTTTGTTGGCAGACACGAAGTGATCTGAGAGTCTCAGTTTCAGCTGCAGAGAATAATCACATCAGGGAAGAAGATGTGCCCATAACAAGTCAGCCTTTCTCATCAATTATCTGGTTACATAGAGGAATTGTATGATTCCAGTACCTATATAATGCACATTTGTCACAGAAATTGTTCCTTACGGCTACACCACCCTGAATAAGCCCGACCTCGTCTGATCGCGGAAGCCAAGGAGGGTTGGGCCTGGTTAGTACTTTAATGGGAGACTGCTTGGGAATACCAGGTGCTGTAAGCATATTCTCTTCTCTCTACAACCTGCATGTCTTTTGTTGCAACGTCTGATCACCCTGTGACACATGAGAAAGTTGGCCATCTTCAGCTGCTGCTGCTTTGTTGGAAGACACGAAGTGATCTGAGAGTCTCAGTTTCAGCTGAAGAGAATAATCACGTCAGGGAAGAAGATGTGCCAACTACACATCAGCCTTTCTCAGCAATTATCTGGTTACATAGAGGAACCGTATGATTCCTGTACTTATATAATGCACATTTGTCAGACACATTGATGCTTACGGCCACACCACCCGGAACATGCCCGACCTCGTCTGATCTCGGAAGCCAAGCAGGGTTGGGCCTGGTTAGTACTTGGATGGGAGACCGCTTGGGAATACCAGGTGCTGTAAGCTTCTTCTCTACTCTGTACCACCTGCATGTCTTTTGTTGCAACGTCTGATCACCCTGTGACACATGAGGAAGTTGGTCATCTTCAGCTGCTGCTGCTTTGTTGGCAGACACAAAGTGATCTGAGAGTCTCAGTTTCAGCTGCAGAGAATAATCACATCAGGGAAGAAGATGTGCCCACTACAAGTCAGCCTTTCTCGGCAATTATCTGGTTACATAGAGGAACCGTATGATTCCAGTACCTATATAATGCACATTTGTCACAGACCATGTTGCTTACGGCCACACCACCCTGAACATGCCCGACCTCGTCTGATCTCGGAAGCCAAGGAGGGTTGGGCTTGGTTAGTACTTAAATGGGAGACTGCTTGGGAATACCAGGTGCTGTAAGCTTTATCTCTTCTCTGGACCACCTGAATGTCTTTTGTGGCAACGTCTGATCCTCCTGTGACACATGAGGAAGTTGGTCATCTTCAGCTGCTGCTGCTTCTTTGTTGGCAGACACGAAGTGATCTGATAGTCTCAATTTCAGCTGCAGAGAATAATCACATCAGGGAAGAAGATGTGCCCACTACAAGTCAGCCTTTCTCGGCAATTATCTGGTTACATAGAGGAAGTGTATGATTCCAGTACCTATATAATGCACATTTGTCACAGATATTGTTGCTTACGGCCACACCACCCTGAATAAGCCCGACCTCGTCTGATCTTGGAAGTCAAGCAGGTTTGGGCCTGGTTAGTACTTGGATGGGAGACAGCTTGGGAATACCAGGTGCTGTAAGCTTTTTCTCTTCTCTCTACCACCTGCATGTCTTTTGTTGCAACGTCTGATCACCCTGTGACACATGAGGAAGTTGGTCATCTTCAGCTGCTGCTGCTTTGTTGGCAGACACAAAGTGATCTGAGAGTCTCATTTTCAGCTGGAGAGAATTATCATGTCAGGGTAGAAGATGTGCCCACTACATATCAGCCTTTCTCGGCAATTATCTGGTTACATAGAGGAAGTGTATGATTCCATTGCCTATATAATGCACATTTGTCACGGAGATTGTTACTTATGGCCAAACCACCCTGAATATGTCTGACCTTGTCTGATCTCGGAAGCCAAGGGGGGCTGGGCCTGGTTAGTACTTTGATGGGACACCGCTTGGGAATACCAGGTGCTGTAAGCTTTTTCTCTTCTCTCTACCACCTACATGTCTTTTGTTGCAATGTCTGATCGCCCTGTGACACATGAGGAAGTTGGTCATCTTCAGCTGCTGCTGCTTTGTTAGCAGACACGAAGTGATCTGAGAGTCTCAGTTTCAGCTGCAGAGAATAATAACATCAAGGAAGAAGATGTGCCCACAACAAGTTAGCCTTTCTCTGCAATTATCTGGTTACATAGAGGAACTGTATTATTCCAGTACCTATATAATGCACATTTTTCACAGACGTTGTTACTTACGGCCACACCACCCTGAATATGCCCGACCTCGACTGATCTCGGAACCCAAGCAGGGTTGGGCCTGGTTAGTACTTGAATGGGAGACCCCTTGGGAATGCCAGGTGCTGTAAGCTTTTTCTCTTCTCTCTACCACCTGCATGTATTTTGTTGCAAGGTCTGATCGCCCTCTGACACATGAGGAAGTTGGTCATCTTCAGCTGCTGCTGCTTTGTTGGCAGACACGAAGTGATCTGAGAGTCTCATTTTCAGCTGGAGAGAATAATCACGTCAGGAAAGAAGATGTGCCCACTATTTATCAGCCTTTCTCTGCAATTATCTGGTTATATAGAGGAAACGTATGATTCCAGTACCTATACAATTTACATTTGTCACAGACATTGTTGCTTACGGCCACACCACCCTGAATATGCCCGACCTCGTCTGATCTCGGAAGCCAAGCAGGGTTGTGCCTGGTTAGTACTTGGATGGGAGACCGCTTGGGATTATCAGGTGCTGTAAGCTTTTTCTCTTCTCTCAACCACCTGCATGTCTTTTGTTGCAACGTCTGATCACCCTGTGACACATGAGGAAGTTGGTCATCTTCATTTTCTGCTGCTTTGTTGGCAGACACGAAGTGATCTTAGAGTCTCATTTTCAGCTGGAGAAAATTATCACGTCAGGGAACAAGATGTGCCCACTATATATCAGACTTTTTCGGCAATTATCTTGTTACATAGAGGAACCATATGATTCCATTGCCTATATAATGCACATTTGTCACAGAGATTGTTGCTTACGGCCAAACCACCCTGAATATGCCCAATCTCGTGTGATCTC
This sequence comes from Leuresthes tenuis, assembly GCF_036924035.1. Classification (NCBI taxonomy): domain Eukaryota; kingdom Metazoa; phylum Chordata; class Actinopteri; order Atheriniformes; family Atherinopsidae; genus Leuresthes; species Leuresthes tenuis. The sequence continues at coordinate 41,913,819 of NW_027325355.1, read as the reverse complement.
AGAAGCCAAGGAGGGTTGGGCCTGGTTAGTACTTTGATGAGAGACCGCTTGGGAATACCAGGTGCTGTAAGCTTTTTCTCTTCTCTCTACCACCTGCATGTATTTTGTTGCAAGGTCTGATCGCCCTCTGACACATGAGGAAGTTGGTCATCTTCAGCTGCTGCTGCTTTGTTGGCAGACACGAAGTGATCTGGGAGTCTCAGTTTCAGCTGAAGAGAATAATCACGTCAAGGAAGAAGATTTGCCCACTACACATCAGCCTTTCTCAGCAATTATCTGGGTGCATAGAGGAACCGTATGATTCCAGTACCTATATAATGCACATTTGTCAGAGACATTGTTGCTTACGGCCACACAACCCTGAACATGCCCGACCTCGTCTGATCTCGGAAGCCAAGCACAGTTGGGCCTGGTTTGTACTTGGATGGAAGACCTCTTGGGAATACGAGGTGCTGTAAGCTTTTTCTCTTCTCTCTACCACCTGCATGTCTTTTGTTGCAACGTCTGATCACCCTGTGACACATGAGGAAGTTGGTCATCTTCAGCTTCTGCTGCTTTGTTGGCAGACACGAAGTGATCTGAGAGTCTCAGTTTCAGCTCGAGAGAATAATCACGTCAGGGAAGAAGATGTGCCCACTACTTATCAGCTTTTCTCGGCAATTATCTGGTTACATAGAGGAACTGTATGATTCCAGTACCTTTATAATGCACATTTGTCACAGTTGTGGTTAATTACGGCCACACCACCCTGAAAATGCCTGACCACGTCTGATCTCGGAAGCCAAGCAGGTTTTGGCCTGGTTAGTACTTGGATGGTAGACTCTCTGGGAATACCAGGTGCTGTAAGCTTTTTCTCTTCTCTCTACCACCTGCATGTCTTTTGTTGCAACGTCTGATCACCCTGTGACACATGAGGAAGTTGGTCATCTTCAGCTACTGCTGCTTTGTTGGCATACACAAAGTGATCTGAGAGTCTCAGTTTCAGCTGCAGAGAATAATCACGTCAGGGAAGAAGATGTGCCCACTACAAGTCAGCCTTTCTCGGAAATGATCTGGTTGCATAGAGGAACCGTATGATTCCAGTACCTATATAATGCACATTTGTCAGAGACATTGTTGCTTACGGCCACACCACCCTGAACATGCCCGACCTCGTCTGATCTCGGAAGCCAAGGAGGGTTGGGCGTGGTTAGTACTTGGATGGAAGACCTCTTGGGAATACCAGGTGCTGTAAGCTTTTTCTCTTCTCTCGACCACCTGCATGTCTTTTGTTGCAACGTCTGATCACCCTGTGAAACATGAGGAAGTTGGTCATTTTCAGCTGCTGCTGCTTTGTTGGCAGACACGAAGTGATCTGAGAGTCTCAGTTTCAGCTGCAGAGAATGATCACATGAGGGAAGAAGATTTGCCCACTACAAGTCTGCCTTTCTCGGCAATTATCTGGTTACATAGAGGAACCGTATGATTCCAGTACCTATATAATGCACATTTGTCACAGACATTGTTGCTTACGGCCACACCACCCTCAACATGCCAGACCTCGTCTGATCTCGGTAGCTAAGGAGGGTTGGGCCTGGTTAGTACTTAAATGGGAGACCGCTTGGGAATACCAGGAGCTGTAAGCTTTTTGTCTTCTCTCGACCACCTGCATGTCTTTTGTTGCAACGTCTGATCACCCTGTGACACATGAGGAAGTTGGTCATCTTCAGCTGCTGCTGCTTCTTTGTTGGCAGACACGAAGTGATCTGAGAGTCTCAGTTTCAGCTGAAGAGAATGATCACATCAGGGAAGAAGATGTGCCCACTACAAGTCAGCCTTTCTCGGCAATTATCTGGTTACATAGAGGAAGTGTATGATTCCAGTACCTATATAATGCACATTTGTCACAGATATTGTTGCTTACGGCCACACCACCCTGAATAAGCTCGACCTCATCTGATCTTGGAAGTCAAGCAGGTTTGGGCCTGGTTAGTACTTGGATGGGAGACTGCTTGGGAATACCAGGTGCTGTAAGCTTTTTCTCTTCTCTCTACCACCTGCATGTCTTTTGTTGCAACGTCTGATCACCCTTTGACACATGAGGAAGTTGGTCATCTTCAGCTGCTGCTGCTTTGTTGGCAGACACAAAGTGATCTGAGAGTCTAATTTTCAGCTGGAGAGAATTATCACGTCAGGGAAGAAGATGTGCCCACTACATATCAGCCTTTCTCGGCAATTATCTGGTTACATAGAGGAAGTGTATGATTCCATTGCCTATATAATGCACATTTGTCACGGAGATTGTTACTTACGGCCAAACCACCCTGAATATGTCTGACCTTGTCTGATCTTGGAACCCAAGCAGGGTTGGACCTGGTTAGTACTTGAATGGGAGACCCCTTGGGAATGCCAGGTGCTTTAAGCTTTTTCTCTTCTCTCTACCACCTGCATGTATTTTGTTGCAAGGTCTGATCGCCCTGTGACACATGAGGAAGTTGGTCATCTTCAGCTGCTGCTGCTTTGTTGGCAGACACGAAGTGATCTGAGAGTCTCAATTTCAGCTGCAGAGAATAATCACGTCAGGGAAGAAGATGTGCCCACTACAAGTCAGCCTTTCTCGGCAATTATCTGGTTACATAGAGGAAGTATATGATTCCAGTACCTATATAATGCACATTTGTCACAGTTATGGTTGCTTACGGCCACACCACCCTGAACATGCCCGACCTCGTCTGATCTCGGAAGCCAAGGAGGGTTGGGCCTGGTTAGTACTTAAATGGGAGACGGCTTGGGAATACCAGGTGCTGTAAGCTTTTTGTCTTCTCTCTACCACCTGCATGTCTTTTGTTGCAACGTCTGATCACCCTGTGACACATGAGGAAGTTGGTCATCTTCAGCTGCTGCTGCTTTGTTGGCAGACACAAAGTGATCTGAGAGTCTCAGTTTCAGCTGCAGAGAATAATCACATCAGGGAAGAAGATGTGCCCACTACAAGTCAGCCTTTCTCGGCAATTATCTGGTTGCATAGAGGAACCGTATGATTCCAGTACCTATATAATGCACATTTGTCACAGACCATGTTGCTTACGGCCACACCACCCTGAACATGCCCGACCTCGTCTCATCTCGGAAGCCAAGGAGGGTTGGGCTTGGTTAGTACTTAAATGGGAGACTGCTTGGGAATACCAGGTGCTGTAAGCTTTATCTCTTCTCTGGACCACCTGAATGTCTTTTGTGGCAACGTCTGATCCTCCTGTGACACATGAGGAAGTTGGTCATCTTCAGCTGCTGCTGCTTCTTTGTTGGCAGACACGAAGTGATCTGATAGTCTCAATTTCAGCTGCAGAGAATAATCACATCAGGGAAGAAGATGTGCCCACTACAAGTCAGCCTTTCTCGGCAATTATCTGGTTACATAGAGGAAGTGTATGATTCCAGTACCTATATAATGCACATTTGTCACAGATATTGTTGCTTACGGCCACACCACCCTGAATAAGCCCGACCTCGTCTGATCTTGGAAGTCAAGCAGGTTTGGGCCTGGTTAGTACTTGGATGGGAGACTGCTTGGGAATACCAGGTGCTGTAAGCTTTTTCTCTTCTCTCTACCACCTGCATGTCTTTTGTTGCAACGTCTGATCACCCTGTGACACATGAGGAAGTTGGTCATCTTCAGCTGCTGCTGCTTTGTTGGCAGACACAAAGTGATCTGAGAGTCTCATTTTCAGCTGGAGAGAATTATCACGTCAGGGAAGAAGATGTGCCCACTACATATCAGCCTTTCTCGGCAATTATCTGGTTACATAGAGGAAGTGTATGATTCCATTGCCTATATAATGCATATTTGTCACGGAGATTGTTACTTATGGCCAAACCACCCTGAATATGTCTGACCTTGTCTGATCTCGGAAGCCAAGGGGGGCTGGGCCTGGTTAGTACTTTGATGGGACACCGCTTGGGAATACCAGGTGCTGTAAGCTTTTTCTCTTCTCTCTACCACCTACATGTCTTTTGTTGCAATGTCTGATCGCCCTGTGACACATGAGGAAGTTGGTCATCTTCAGCTGCTGCTGCTTTGTTAGCAGACACGAAGTGATCTGAGAGTCTCAGTTTCAGCTGCAGAGAATAATAACATCAAGGAAGAAGATGTGCCCACAACAAGTTAGCCTTTCTCTGCAATTATCTGGTTACATAGAGGAACTGTATTATTCCAGTTCCTATATAATGCACATTTTTCACAGACATTGTTACTTACGGCCACACCACCCTGAATATGCCCGACCTCGACTGATCTCGGAACCCAAGCAGGGTTGGGCCTGGTTAGTACTTGAATGGGAGACCCCTTGGGAATGCCAGGTGCTGTAAGCTTTTTCTCTTCTCTCTACCACCTGCATGTATTTTGTTGCAAGGTCTGATCGCCCTCTGACACATGAGGAAGTTGGTCATCTTCAGCTGCTGCTGCTTTGTTGGCAGACACGAAGTGATCTGAGAGTCTCATTTTCAGCTGGAGAGAATAATCACGTCAGGGAAGAAGATGTGCCCACTATTTATCAGCCTTTCTCTGCAATTATCTGGTTATATAGAGGAAACGTATGATTCCAGTACCTATACAATTTACATTTGTCACAGACATTGTTGCTTACGGCCACACCACCCTGAATATGCCCGACCTCGTCTGATCTCGGAAGCCAAGCAGGGTTGTGCCTGGTTAGTACTTGGATGGGAGACCGCTTGGGATTATCAGGTGCTGTAAGCTTTTTCTCTTCTCTCAACCACCTGCATGTCTTTTTTTGCAACGTCTGATCACCCTGTGACACATGAGGAAGTTGGTCATCTTCATTTTCTGCTGCTTTGTTGGCAGACACGAAGTGATCTTAGAGTCTCATTTTCAGCTGGAGAAAATTATCACGTCAGGGAACAAGATGTGCCCACTATATATCAGACTTTTTCGGCAATTATCTTGTTACATAGAGGAACCATATGATTCCATTGCCTATATAATGCACATTTGTCACAGAGATTGTTGCTTACGGCCAAACCACCCTGAATATGCCCAATCTCGTGTGATCTCAGAAGCCAAGGAGGGTTGGGCCTGGTTAGTACTTTGATGAGAGACCGCTTGGGAATACCAGGTGCTGTAAGCTTTTTCTCTTCTCTGGACCACCTGAATGTCTTTTGTTGCAACGTCTGACCACCCTGTGACACATGAGGAAGTTGGTCATCTTCAGCTGCTGCTGCTTTGTTGGCTGACACGAAGTGATCTGAGAGTCTCAGTTTCAGCTGAAGAGAATGATCACATCAGAGAAGATGATATGCCCGCTACACATCAGCCTTTCTCGGCAATTATCTGGTTGCATAGAGGAACCGTATGATTCCAGTACCTATATAATGCACATTTGTCAGAGACATTGTTGCTTACGGCCACACAACCCTGAACATGCCTGACCTCGTCTGATCTCGGAAGCCAAGCACAGTTTGGCCTGGTTTGTACTTGGATGGAAGACCTCTTGGGAATACGAGGTGCTGTAAGCTTTTTCTCTTCTCTGTACCACCTGCATGTCTTTTGTTGCAACGTCTGATCACCCTGTGACACATGAGGAGGTTGGTCATCTTCAGCTTCTGCTGCTTTGTTGGCAGACACAAAGTGATCTGAGAGTCTCAGTTTCAGCTCGAGAGAATAATCACGTCAGGGAAGAAGATGTGCCCACTACTTATCAGCTTTTCTTGGCAATTATCTGGTTACATAGAGGAACTGTATGATTCCAGTACCTATATAATGCACATTTGTCACAGTTATGCTTGCTTACGGCCACACCACCCTGAACATACCCGACCTCGTCTGATCTCGGAAGCCAAGGAGGGTTGGGCGTGGTTAATACTTGGATGGAAGACCTCTTGGGAATACCAGGTGCTGTAAGCTTTTTCTCTTCTCTCGACCACCTGCATGTCTTTTAGAAGATTTGCCCACTACAAGTCAGCCTTTCTCGGCAATTATCTGGTTACATAGAGGAACCGTATGATTCCAGTACCTATATAATGCACATTTGTCACAGACATAGTTGCTTACGGCCACACCACCCTGAACATGCCCGACCTCGTCTGATCTCGGTAGCCAAGGAGGGTTGGGCCTGGTTAGTACTTAAATGGGAGACCGCTTGGGAATACCAGGAGCTTTAAGCTTTTTGTCTTCTCTCGACCACCTGCATGTCTTTTGTTGCAACTTCTGATCACCCTGTGACACATGAGGAAGTTGGTCATCTTCAGCTGCTGCTGCTTTGTTGGCAGACACGAAGTGATCTGAGAGTCTCAGTTTCAGCTGCAGAGAATAATCACATCAGGGAAGAAGATGTGCCCATAACAAGTCAGCCTTTCTCTGCAATTATCTGGTTACATAGAGGAATTGTATGATTCCAGTACCTATATAATGCACATTTGTCACAGAAATTGTTGCTTACGGCCACACCACCCTGAATAAGCCCAACCTCGTCTGATCTCGGACACCAAGAAGGTTGTACCTGGTTAGTACTTGGATGGGAGACAGCTGTGGAATACCAGGTGCTGTAAGCTTTTTCTCTTCTCTCTACCACCTGCATGTCTTTTGTTGCAACGTCTGATCACCCTGTGACACATGAGGAAGTTGGTCATCTTCAGCTGCTGCTGCTTTGTTGGCAGACACAAAGTGATCTGAGAGTCTCAGTTTCAGCTGCAGAGAATAATCACGTCAGGGAAGAAGATGTGCCCAGTACACATCAGCCTTTCTCGGAAATTAACTGGTTGCATAGAGGAACCGTATGATTCCAGTACCTATATAATGCACATTTGTCAGAGACATTGTTGCTTACGGCCACACCACCCTGAACATGCCCGACCTCGTCTGATCTCGGAAGCCAAGGAGGGTTGGGCCTGGTTAGTACTTGGATGGAAGACCTCTTGGGAATACCAGGTGCTTTAAGCTTTTTCTCTTCTCTCTACCACCTGCATGTCTTTTGTTGCAACGTCTGATCACCCTATGACACATGAGGAAGTTGGTCATCTTCAGCAGCTGCTGCTGCTTTGTTGGCAGACACGAAGTGATCTGAGAGTCTCAGTTTCAGCTGCAGAGAAACATCACATCAGGGAAGAAGATGTGCCCATAACAAGTGAGCCTTTCTCGGAAATTATCTGGTTACATAGAGGAAGTGTATGATTCCAGTACTTATATAATGCACATTTGTCACAGAAATTGTTCCTTACGGCCACACCACCCTGAATATGCCCGACCTCGTCTGATCTCGGAAGCCAAGGAGGGTTGGGCCTGGTTAGTTCTTGGATGGGAGACCACTTGGGAATACCAGATGCTGTAAGCTTTTTCTCTTCTCTCTACCACCTGCATGTCTTTTGTGGCAACGTCTGATCCTCCTGTGACACATGAGGAAGTTGGTCATCTTCAGCTGCTGCTGCTTTGTTGGCAGACACGAAGTGATCTGAGAGTCTCAGTTTCAGCTGCAGAGAATTATCACATCAGGGAAGAAGATGTGCCCACTACAAGTCAGCCTTTCTCTGCAATTATCTGGTTACATAGAGGAACTGTATGATTCCAGTACCTATATAATGTACATTTGTCACAGTTATGGTTGCTTACGGCCACACCACCCTGAACATGCCCGACCTCGTCTGATCTCGGAAGCCAAGGAGGGTTGGGCCTGGTTAGTACTTGGCTGGAAGACCTCTTGGGAATACCAGGTGCTTTAAGCTTTTTCTCTTCTCTCTACCACCTGCATGTCTTTTGTTGCAACGTCTGATCACCCTGTGACACATGAGGAAGGTGGTCATCTTCAGCTGCTGCTGCTTTGTTGGCAGACACGAAGTGATCTGAGAGTCTCAGTTTCAACTGCAGAGAATGATCACATCAGGGAAGAAGATGTGCCCACTACACATCAGCCTTTCTCAGCAATTATCTGGTTACATAGAGGAACCGTATGATTCCTGTACTTATATAATGCACATTTGTCACAGACATTGTTGCTTACGGCCACACCACCCTCAATATGCCTGACCTCGTCTGATCTCGGAAGCCAAGCAGGGTTGGGCCTGGTTAGTACTTGGGTGGGAGACCGCTTGAAAATACCATTTGCTGTAAGCTTTTTCTCTTCTCTCTACAACCTGCATGTCTTTTGTTGCAACGTCTGATCACCCTGTGACACATGAGGAAGTTGGTCATCTTCAGCTGCTGCTGCTGCTTTGTTGGCAGACATGAAGTGATCTGAGAGTCTCAGTTTCAGCTCCAGAGAATAATCACATCAAGTAGGAAGATGTGCCCACTAAGAGTCAGCCTTTCTCGGCAATTATCTGGTTACATAGAGGAAGTGTATGATTCCAGTACCTATATAATACACATTTGTACCAGATATTGTTGCTTACCGCCACACCACCCTGAATAAGCTCGACCTCGTCTGATCTCGGAAGCCAAGCAGGGTTGGGCCTGGTTAGTTCTTGAATGGGAGACCGCTTGCGAATACCAGGTGCTGTAAGCTTTTTCTCTTCTCTCTACCACCTGCATGTCTTTTGTTGCAACGTCTGATCACCCTGTGACACATGAGGAAGTTGGTCATCTTCAGCTTCTGCTGCTTTGTTGGCAGACACGAAGTGATCTGAGAGTCTCAGTTTCAGCTGAAGAGAATGATCACATCAAGAAGGAAGATGTGCCCACTAAGAGTCAGCCTTTCTCGGCAATTATCTGGTTACATAGAGGAAGTGTATGATTCCAGTACCTATATAATACACATTTGTCACAGAGATTGTCGCTTACGGCCACACCACCCTGAATATAATATGCCCGACCTCGTCTGATCTCGGAAGCCAAGCAGGGTTGTGCCTGGTTAGTACTTGGGTGGGAGACTGCTTGGGAATACCAGGTGCTGTAAGCTTTTTTTCTTCTCTCTACCACCTGCATGTCTTTTGTTGTAACATCTGATCACCCTGTGACACATGAGGAAGTTGGTCATCTTCAGCTGCTGCTGCTTTGTTGGCAGACACAAAGTGATCTGAGAGTCTCAGTTTCAGCTGCAGAGAATAATCACATCAGGGAAGAAGATATGCCCACTACACATCAGCCTTTCTCGGCAATTATCTGGTTACATAGAGGAACTGTATGATTCCAGTACCTATATAATGCACATTTGTCAAAGACTTTGTTGCTTACGGCCACACCAC